>NC_064858.1:3489485-3561985 GCF_024139225.1 Suncus etruscus | reverse complement strand
AAGACTGACTGTACTTTTTAAAACTCCCCCTAACCACTCCCCCCATCCTGGCCAGCTCTTCTCTTTGGATTTATTTTCTCACCTCCCATCCCTTTCTTCTCTCCAGATGCCAATCTGGAGCTATGTGACCTTCCTTCCTTATTTCTCACCCCCAAAGCCTTGGGCAGAGAGCAGAGTGCTAGGGCCCTGCGACTTGCCAGAGCAAGTTTTGGAGCCAAGAGTTTAGGAGCAATTGAATTCGGGTCCTTGGCTCTGCGTCTCCTGCCTAGCGCCTTTGCTGGCACATCAATCATCTGGAAATGTTGGAAGGTTCCTGAGGACCCAATAGGGGAAAAAGAAAGAAGAACGGTTCCTATTTTAAGAGCTCGAGTTAATGAGGCCTGACTGATACTGAAGATGTAGCATCGATACTAACGGGGGGAGCGGCTCCCAGGAACTCAAACCACGAGACGCTGAGCTTTTGGCTTCTGCTGCACTCACAGGGTTGGTCGGCTTGTCACCAGCTCAGAAAGCTCAGCTGAGAGCTCCAGCTCAAGGCCACCTTTGAGTCCCAGATGGAGTCACTATTTAAGGGACTGAGGCATCTCTTGCTCCCAGGACTTGCCTTTCTGCCCTTTGTGACTCTCCAGTCATAGCCAGGTAGCTTGTCTACCTTGGCTTTCGCAAAAGGTTTCAACAAAGTCAAAAGGCACAAAATAAGCAGCAGAGATTCTGCCTTAGAAACAGGCCATGATTGGATGACTCTACAGAGGCACAAACTAGTCCCCTCCACCCCCAAAACTGGGATAGGGAAGCAGAGAACACCCATTATTTATTTATTTGCTCTGTATGGTAGTAGGTAAGTCTTGCTCCCTAGGATTTAAAAACTAAAAAAGATGCATTTCATAACCCCACACCTCAGTAGAATCCTTTTTGGGGGTGATCTGTGCGTCCTGGGGGACTCCCTAAGATGGTTCATGAAAGAAATCATGTCATGAAAAGCATCGACCAGAACTCTGAGGTCATTTCCTTTATCTTATCTTTTGTTTTTAAAAAAAAGATTTATTTATTGTTTTGGGGGTCACACCTGGCAGCACTCAGGGATTACTCCTGATTGCACTAAGAAAGTACTCATGGCAGGCTCAGGGGACAATATGGGATGCCAGGAATCGAACCCAGGTTGGCCATTAGCAAGGTAAAGAACCTAATCATGGTGCTATTGGTTCAGGCATCCTAATTATTTTATTTAACCACACATTATAAGGTTGTCATAATACAGTTGTTTTTTGTTTTTACGAAGTTATTCATGATTGAGTTTCAGTCATACAATGTACAACACTCTTCACCAGTACACATTTCCCACCGCTGATGTCCCCCAGTTTCCCTTCCACCCTCTCCCCACCACCTGCCTCTATGGAAGACTTTTTTCTCTCTCATCTTTTTTTATTTTTAAAACCTGTACTTTGGGGGCTGGAGAGATGGCACAATGGTGGGGTGTTTGACTTGCATGCAACTGACCTGATAGGGATCCAGTTCAATTCCTGGCATCCTATATGGTCCCTCAGCCTACCAGGGGCAATTTCTGAGTGCAGAGCCAGGAGTAACCCCTGGCTGAGTGTGGCCCAACAAACAACTAATCAACCAACCAACCAATCAATCAATCAATCAATAAAGTAAAACAAAAGAAACTGTATTTTAACTAAAGGAGTATCATGCATATCACTTAACTCCTTTCAGTACCTACGTAGTTCTTATCAGAGTGATCATTTCCAACTTTCATTGTCTTAGTGGTCTCTTTTCTGCCCTCGCTACACTCTACTCTTTATGATAAGCTTCCTCCCATAGATTTGTTCTCCTGGATCTCATATCTATTATCTTCGGATATTATTACCATACTATTTTTTACATCCCACCAATGAGTGTGATTATTTTATGTCTATCCCTCATCCCTCTGCATTTTACTCAGCAGTCATCACACCATCCATGTGAATCTATCCACATAGAAGTGATTTTCCTAACAGCTATGTAGTCTATGTTGTGTAGACATACCACACTTTCTGTATCCATCATCTGTTCTTGGGCACTTGGTTGTAGAGTCTCATCATAACAGAGATTCCAGGCCTGCTCAACTAGTTACAGCTCACCCCCATCACACAAACTTTCCACCCCTGTCCTTACTCCTTCCTGTATTCCAACTCAGAGTCCTTCTATTCAATAGGCAGGACTCAGTCCCCCTTCTTCTAGCTACCTCTTACCCAACTACCCCCAACCAGTCAGTAGCCTATGTATGTGGTCAGGCCTGTATGCTCAGGCCTGGGCTTCTCACCACATTCTCCAAAGCTCCCCATTCACTCTCCTCCTCCCAGGCCTGGTTCTGCTCTTGCTTCTCTTCCTGTTGGATGTGACTGAACAGAGAAGAGCTATGTCTCCCTTCTGCTCATGCATCAGGGCCAGTTGTACTTCCTGTGCCTGGAGAAGCCTGATTTGTGGCCTTACCTCCTGAATGGCAAGCCCAAAACTGAATGCTAAAGTCTACCTCTACAGCATCTCTTCCACTAGGTCTCTGGAAGCTACATCCTGTTCACCTCCTGTCATAAGCGTTTCTTGGCCTCAATGCCCAACTTCCTAACCAACTGCCTGTCAATGAACCCTATATTGTTCTTGGTAATTTGGGGAAATGAGAGGGCAGGGGTTTTCTTCCAACTACTGTAACTAATAGTTCTGGCCTGTCTCATGGTCCAGACCCACCTGCCATGACTGACTCTCCAATCTCTGACCTCTAACCTCTCCACGAATGTGGTCCAGTGGGCCCAAGAGCTCCACGGTCTCCCTTATAATTACTCTTGAAACCTCATCTCCACTCAGTAGTCTAACTCCTGAACCCATCTGAGGTTCAGGTCAAATATATGAGAGAAGGCAAGTCTACTTGTTGGCAAGTCTAGTTGGAAGAAACAGTCCCTCCCTATGGGCCCTCAGTGCCCCCATGTTCCTTTCTCTCAGCTTCTTCACCTCAAGATTCCAGTCCATCCTCCACTAAGCAGAGGGACAAGCGTTCACATTTTACCCCTTTCAGGTCATGGTTCAGCTGTGACCCACAAAATCAGAGTCTACTGTTCCTGCTGAGCAGCATTTTTTCACTAGTATTTTCTGCCTCATTAACTATGCACCAATTCTAAATATTGTTGCTGGTCAGGTAGTAGCTTCATAAACGTAGTTCCCAGAGATTTCTCTCCCATCACTTTGGGGCTGCTGTTAGGCCCACAGTTTCCTTCCTCTACAATCACCATCCTGAAACACCACCCACGGACCCCCCATCCACATGCTATCTCAAGGCTGCCTCTGCATTGACTGCTCCCATCTGCACATGCATAGCTGGGCCCCCCACTTCCTCCTGGCCTTCCTCTCAGACACCCCCACAGCTCTAAATTCTGCCTCATCACAGCTGTGGGGATGTCTGTGTATTTCTGTGGACATACCCAGTACCCCCCTTTCAGGGTCCCTGAGCCTTGCTATCCTGGACAGGCTCGGTAGACACTGGGGTGGCCACAAGAGCAAATGACCTCTAGAATACTACACCCTAACTCTGGCTATGGCCCCTGAGAATTCTGTATCCAAATTCTTTTGCATACTTGGGGATGCCACCCCCTCATTCTGCTGTGTTCCCAGGAAAGCAGCATCTAATTATGCTGTGTCCCAAGCATTCTAGGCCTGCACCCTAGCTCTGTGTGTTTCAGGGATGCTGCATCCCAATTGTACTTGTAGCACTGGGTATGACACCTTCTAGATCTGAGATTGTCCTCCTAGGAATGATGAACACTAACTCTGGCCATGCAAGGGAGATTCACAGCAGTGATTCTTCTTGGCTGTAACAGTTCCGGGGTGTCTCCAGGTCTTATCTCAATAAAATGTAGGGCCCCAGCCTCAGTGAACTTGGGGTCTCCTGGTCATAGAGGGGGCTCACAGTTTGTCCTAATCACCTCCTACCCTGAGCTGATCTGGTTTCATAGTTTCCAGCACCACAGCCTTCATATGCATGGCAGAACTCATGACCCACTAGGAACCCTTCTTTATGCTCATAAAACCCAGTTGCCAGCAGGTTCTGAGGTCACACTGCACCCTGCCCAGGTTTGTTCATGACCCCCAAACATGGGTTGAGTTGATGGAAAAGTGATTGTCTATGTGTTGTTCAAACCAGCGTTTTTCAATGGGGTCCCAGGATACGCCAGAGAGGTCACAGGTGAACATCTTGTCTTGGTGGTGGTGATGGGGAGGGGTGTGTACATGGGACTCAAAGGCCAGAGGCCACAGGACAGAACTGTGAAGGAATGAGGACAGAGAAAGGTCAAGAAACACTAGTTTAAGTGGAAAATAAACTGCTCCTGGGTTTGATTATGATTTCAGATTTGCCCTTTGATTTTTTAAATAATGCCAATACATTGTTCAGTGCACAGGAAAAGTCGTGATTCACAGCCCATCTCCAGCATAGGAAGTCTCAAAAAAAAACCCCAAAAAAACAAAAACAAAAACCAGAAAATCAAAAATACAAACAAACAAACAAAAACCAACCAACCAACCAAACATAAAGCCAGCTTTCACATGATCCAGTGATTTCCATGTCTCAGCATCCTTTCCAAAACACAAAAACATTCATCCAGAAGGACAGACACACACCCACATTCATAACATCACTTGTTTTTTGTTTTGTTTTGTGTTGGTCCACACCCATGATGTTCAGGGCTTTCTCCTGGCTCTGCACCCAGGAATCACTCCTGGTGGTGTTCAGGGGACTGAGTCCTAAGGGGGCTGGGGATGGAAACCAAGTTGACCACATGTAAGGCAATCATTCTCCTTGATGTTATCACTCTGGCCCTCATAGCATTTATACTATGTATTTATACATTTATACTATTTATACTAACAGGACCCAGACACAGATGGGAAGATATAGAAATCAGGGCATAGGAAAATAAACGGGCACTATTGGCTCAGAGAAAATGACATGTGGGAGGAGCTATGCTTAGGGAAATGAGTCAGAATAAAAAAAGACCCTGTAGATTTTAGTCATCAGCAGAAAATAAAGAAGAAGGGCTGGTCTCAGACAATCCCCCTTGGAAACAAGCCCAAGACACGGTCAGCAAAACTATGATTTGTGGGTGCTTAGGAGGATCCTGGTGCACAGATTGGTAGCAGCTGTACAAAGACAAAGCAGTAATTTTCCCAACCATGATGCCTTAATCTGAAAAACCATTGGAGTAGAAATACCACCACAACCAGTTTCTTTTTAGGATTTCCTTAATATTTAAAATTCTACCTTCATCTTTGAGGAAGATTCGGTTTGTCTTCTCCCCAGTTTTTCATGGAGCTGGATTTTTAAAATAAAGTTCTACCTGTGCCTTCTGTAACTTTTATAAAATAAGAAAAAGATGTCTAATCATCAGATGGATGCAAATCAAAGAAACAATGAAATATCATCTTACATCACATCAAAAAGGACAAGAACAACCAGTTCTGGCATGGATGCAAAGAGAAAGAGGTTCTCATTCTGCTGGGAGGAATGTCAACGGGTCTAGTCTTTCTGGAAAATAATTTGGATATTGTTTAAGAAAAACCTAGAGGAGCCGAAGAGATAGCATGGAGGTAGGGTATCTGCTTTGCATGCAGAAGGACGGTGGTTCAAATCCTGGCATTCCATATGGTCCCCTGAGTCTGCCAGGAGCGATTTCTGAGCGTAGAGCCGGGAGTAACCCCTGAGCGCTGCCGGGTGTGACCCAAAAACCAAAAAAACCAAAACCACAAAAACAAAAACAAAAAAAATTCTAGAAATTGAGCTTCCATCTATCTAAACAACTCCACTTATTGAAATAGATCCCAAGGGCCCAAAAACAAAATTGAGAAAAGATATTTGAACCTCCCTAGCCCCACTTTGTTCTATGTAGCACTAGTCACAATAACCAACATCTGGAAATAACCAAAGTGTCTGAGAATAGAGGACTGAGTAAAGAAACGATGACATAGATACACAGTGGAATACTACACATCCATTAAAAAATCCACTCATGTCATTTCCTATAGAGGGAGCTGAGTGAGATGAGTCAGAAGGAGAGAGCACCAGACACAGAACAATCTTTCTGATCTGCAGGATGTAAAGAAATGCAATGATAAAATAATAAAAATCCAAGGATAATGGAACATAGAGCATGAGAACTGGCCTTCAGAAGGAAACAAATCCCTAGAGAGTTGGAGTATTGGGTGAGCACCTGGGATGGAGGGAATTGTTCTCCCAGGAGGGGCAGGGTGATCTGAAGGGTGGTAGGCATGAAACCTATCTATGCAGCAACAGCCTGGAAATCACAGTTCAATAATTGATATAGATAAAAAAAAAAGCCCTTCTTACAAAAGTAGATGGGGGCATGAAGGTCAGGGGCACTGGTGGGGGCAGTGGACACTGGTGAAGAGGTCAGCATTGAGACATTATATGCCCAAGACCCTATCATATAAAATTTTGTCCTCTCATGGCGACTATATAAAACTTTTTAATGTACAATGGCAAATTTTTTATTTTTTTATTATTTTGCTTCTGGGCCACACCCAGTGGAGCTCAGGGGTTCCTCCTAACTCCGTGCTCAGAAATTACTTCTGGCAGGCTCAGGAGACCCTCTGGCAGGGGTGGCGAACACGCGGCTCTTGAGCCGCATGAGGCTCCCGGCCAAAATGAATGAGGCTCTCTGCCTCTTATCATTCTTTTGTATACTGTGGCTCTTTGCCAAGTCTGGATTTTGTTCTGCTGCTTCTGAGGAGGGACCTCTGAGGAGAGATCTCCTGTCTCCCATCCCTCGGAAACAACTGCACGGGCCAGCGAGTGGGGGGGGGGCTTGTGTCACATGTTGTGTCACATCTTGTGTTAGTTTTCAGTGTGGAGGACGCAGCACACCCTCACCATCACTGCAGGATTTTGACCCTCACTCAAAATGGCAAAATGCAATATGTATTTAATAGATTATTTTTAAAATTATATGCTTTTGTGTGAGTGTTTGTCTGTTTTGGCAGGTCACTGCGTGGTGTGGCTCTCTGACTCTCACAGTTTAAAATTTTGGCTCTTTGTGTCGAACTTGTTCACCACCCCTGCCCTGTGGGATGACAGGGATTGAACCTGGGTCAGATCATGCAAAGCAAAAGCCCAATTACTCTGGACCCAAATATATATTTTTGTTTTTAGGTCACACCTGAGGGTGCTCTGCACTCAGAAATCATTTCTGGCAGGCTCAGGGAACCATATGGTATGCCGGGAATCGAACTGTGGTCTGTCCTGTGTTGGCAGCATGCAAGGCAAACACCCTACCACTGTGCTATTTCTCCAGCCCAATCTTTTTCTTTCTTTTTTTTTTTTTAAAGCAAAACATTAAGAAAAGAGGCCTTGCTGGAAAGAACAATATTGTAGTGTGCAGGCAGCTTGGTGTTTCAGGGTTGATTCTCACAACTGAAGGACCCACGGCCTGGGGAGGTGGGTTACTTACCTTTCAAATTAGGTCAGTTGTGTGTCATGCACTGAGATCCCCCCATCACCACCCTCACCTCTTCCTAACCTAAAAGATATCAGAACATTCTGGAAAAGTCCTTGCAAGCCTCTGAATCTGCTTGATTTCCTGCTCCTGGTTGTCCTCAAGAAATGGAATCTGGGGACACTGCCCTATGCCTAAAAGCTTGGAGATTTTGCACCAACCAAAGGCAAATTTCTGATGATTGACGATCCCATTTTGACATGCCCACTCTAGACACTTGAGTGGCCACAAGCCCACTCAAACCCTCCTAAGTAAGGAGTGTTTGCACCTGTGAATTATGATGAAATTTTTTATTTGGATTTTCTAAAATTTCACCCCTACATTCCAAAAGGGACATCGTACAATTCCACCTCTGTGATGTCTGACAGTTCCCATGGGCCTTGGAAGCCAGCTGGGGCCTCGATGTTGGCTGGACAGTCAGACAGGATTAGGGGTTAAGACTAGCCAGCTGTCTTTTGGGGGGTGCTAGTTGGGTTGCACCTGGCAGTGCTCAGGGCTTCTTCCAGACTCTGTGCTCAGGGATCTCTCTGGTGGGACTCAGTGGCCCCCAGAGAGGGCCAGGAATAGAGTGAAAGTCAGCTGCGTGCAAGACGAGTGGCTTCCTCTCTGTCCTTTCTCTCCCATCTCCAGCTGGTCTAAGCTTTTCTCAGCACCCCCATTGGGTTCTACAATAAACACACCAAGGTTCTTTTTAAGAGAGCCACAGGGAAATACTTTCATTTCATGCCTTTAATTAAAAAACCTTAGCCATGAGGCTGGCCCCGGGTCGCAGGCACTTTAGATGTTTGCTCTTGGCAAGAGCTAGTTTTGGGACTCTTGATTTCCCTGCAGTCTGGAAACTTACTTCCGGCCCTGCGTCCGTCTCTGCACTTTTTATAACAGTCACAAGGCCTCGTCTACTGCAGTGACTGTGGCGGCAGATCTACTGGGCCGTCTGTCACCAACAAGGATTCACAAGAGAGAACTTACTGTTTCTAAAGGCACTTTTGTGAGTGCTTGAATGGTGCAGAGAGAATGTGCTTGCTTCTCTATTCAAAAGAGGACAGCCGGAGGGGCTGGAGGGAGAGGACAGTGGGGAGGGCGCTTGTCTTGTCTGCAGTTGGCCTGTGTTTCATCCCCAGCACCCCAGATGGTTCCCTGTGTCTGCCAGGAGGCATTCCTGTGTGCAGAGCCAGGAGTCAGCCCTAAACACTCCTGGATGTGGCCCCAAATACAAATAATAATGATAATAATAATAATTATAATAACAACAATAATAATAAAAATAAAATAAAAATGAGATGAAACATTCTAAAATCATGCATGAGAAAAACCTTGCTTGTAAGTCCAGGTTAGCATACAGGAAGCAGAAAAAGAAAGAACTAAGTCCGATTCATCTCTGTGACAAAAGAATATCATCATTTGCATTGGTCAGTGGTAAAATTGTAACAGCTAAATCTGAGTTAGAAATGTCCCAAGTGGGCCCGGAGAGATAGCACAGCGGCATTTGCCTTGCAAGCAGCCAATCCAGGACCAAAGGTGGTTGGTTCGAATCCCGGTGTCCCATATGGTCCCCCGTGCCTGCCAGGAGCTATTTCTGAGCAGACAGCCAGGAGTAACCCCTGAGCACTGCCGGGTGTGGCCCCAAAACAAACAAAAACAAAACAACAACAAAAAAAAAAAAACCAAAAAAACCCCAAACAAACAAAAAAGAAATGTCCCAAGTAATGCACTGTCAGAAATTCTTTGCTGCCTCTCATGAACTTCTCAAAACAGTTGCCACACCTAATTAAATAAATAAAATAAAATAGCACTTGATTTTTTGAGTTAATAATCTTCATTTGTTTCTCACAAGTCGATCAAGTCAAGGAAAGTATGAATAATCCATCTAAAGTTAAAATGATTTGTTGGTTTGGGGCCCATACCTGGAGGTACTCTTATCTCAGTCTTGTCTCTGTGCTCAGGAATCACTCCTGGTGGGCTTGGGGAACCATGTGGGATAGAGGGGATACAACCTAGGTTGACTGTGTACAAGGCAAATCTCCTCCCTGCTATACTACTGCTCTGACCTCAAGATGAGATGAAAATCTTTCTGAGCTTCCTCTTTAATACTGGGGACCCTGAATTAAAATGATCCTAATGCTCAAAGAGCACCATGTCCCTAAAGAGGACAGGACATAAAGACAGACTGTCAGCTATGGCTTCTGTCCTGTTAACCGCTCACGCAATGCCACATAATCAAAAACAAATGAGCCAGACTCAAGACAATACCAATGTTCCAACTAAGACTTATTTTCCTTCCTTCTACCTGTTTTTTTGGCATCACCTAAATGTTTCCTTTGAGAAAACAGAACAGAAAAATAAAATCTAATTTTTTCTTCCCTCCTCACTTCTCCTAGAAAACTATCCCAATACTAAAAATCCCTTTCAGAATTAAATCTCTTCCCTCTGCCGAAGGGAACTTACAGGGACATCTCCAGAAAAAAACCATATTCAGCCATCTGCAGGATTCCAAAGAAGGTGTGTGAGCACTGAGCGTTGAGTAAAGATGCCGAGCCTTGGGAATTTCCACTCACCATCCCTTACTCTTGCCCTCCCCAGCATGAGGAAGAGGGGGGCTGGTGCTTTACTCAGAAGCTCTGAGGAGTTACTCAGAAATCGGCTCTCTAAATTAAGTAGCTCCCATTTCATCAAGGTTTTTAAGTCCTTGTTCTGTACATGTTCTTTGTGATTTGACAAAATTATTGCTAAAGTACATTTTGACTCAGAAGCAGCCTGCAGGAGCCTGGTGGAGGAAGAAAAAAATAAGCCAATTTGAGCTGCTCTAGGTCAAGCCGTCTTTTGTGTCTGTGGAAAGAAAGCTGGGCTAGGTATGAGAAATTCATTTCCCACTTGTTACTGGGGACACACACCCTCCCCAGCTTCCCAGAAACAACGGAGGTTCAGAGACAAAAATCGCTCTGGAAATGCACTGTGTTTATCTCATTGGGGAGGACTATCTCCTAGTAGAAATGATCAAAAATACTTAAAAAAAAAAAAAAAGAGTCACCACCAAACAAGCCAAAGCAGCAACATCGGGAATGATATAAACGTCATTCTAATTAGAGCAGAAGAAGATTATGAATTCCCAACAATAATCACAGTCGGCTGTTTTGAAATCACGCCTTGTAGTGAACTTGTCATAAAGAAAAGTGAAGCCTAAAATACGCACACGCACACACGCACACACACTCACACACAAACACACACACATACACACACAAAACCAACACTACAACACCAAATGCACATGGTGATCTCAGTGACGCAAAAATAAGCAGAAACAAGGGGAAAAGAACAGATTCCCAAGGAGAAGAGAGGATATGTCTCTCATCTTTTTTGTTTGTTTGTTTTGGTTTTTGATTTTGGGGCCACACCCCGCAGCGCTCAGGGGTTACTCCTGTTTCTGAGCTCAGAATTCACTTCTAGCAGGCTTGAGGGACCTCATGGGATACGGGGGATCAAACCCAGCTCTGTCCTGGGTCAGCCATATGCAAGGCAAATGCCCTACCACTATGCTTATCACTCTGGCCCTCAACACTCTCATCTTGACAAAGATATTTTTTGTCATTCATAAACATTCTTTTTGAGTAAATTTTTTGGCCCGTTTGTAGTATAAAAGAGCCAAACGTCTCCAACAGCTTATTTTTCAGGGAGATGGAGTCTATTCAGCAGGCAGAAAAGCCCAGTGGTCACTGTGAGAAACAAATAATAGTCTGTTTTGAAAGCCACCCCCCACGACGAAAGGGGTTGTGAACAACTATTCCATAAAACTCAATTCCTTATATATCTGACTACAGATCTCAGAACTTGCATCTCCGAAGTGTGAACTAACTTCAGGCCCTCTCCTTAACCTTCCAAAAAAGCAAGTCCACAGTTCTATATTTGAGGCAAGTTTTCCAAGGGAAAGAGTCCAAAAAAAAAAAAAAAAAAAAAAAAACCTAACATAGTCCTTACCTCTGAAACATAGCAGAATACTGGCGGCCAATCAGTAAACCCAACTCCCTCATTTAGGACGTTGGAAATTTGACTATAGTCTGTGACATCACTTCTAGGCATTTATGACGAAGATAAAATTGGGGACATTATGGCCAATGGGATTTAATCACTACATGAGGCCATGGGGAGGAAACGTCTGGCTGAATAAAGACAGCAAGGATATGAAAACAGGGTGAAGAATAAATGCCCTCAAGATGGACTGGAAGGGAAAATACTGAGAAAATTCCACCATGGTACAGAGTCAAGGGTGTAACAACAATAGCAAAGGGGCATCAGCATATGCCCTATGCCAACCTAGTTTGGGCCATCACTGACTCAGTTTCCTCCCTTGCAAAGAGCAGAAAGGCCAAAAGGGTTCAGAGGACAAAGAGCTGGCCTCAGGTGGACAGGAGCCTTTTGGTATCTCCTGTAAGATGGGAGAACCTTAATATTCCCCCCCACTTTCCCCCAAAGGAGCCCAGAATCCAAGTCACACTCAAGCATGAGGGTTTGCAAACGTCAGTGCTCAACAACTCCCATCCTGCAGTTTCAGTTTCAAATCACATCCTCCTCAACCAACCCTAATCAACTGCAACTTAGAAGCCCCTCAAAACCAATGTGCAGAAGGATGAGGAGGAAAGGGAAAAAGAGGAAGAGAAAGAAGGCTCAGAACCCCTAGAAAGAAGAGTTATCTGGGCTCCTGATTAGAACCAGTTTGGTGGGGGAAAGTTTCCAATAGGCACAGGGCTTATGAGCAGCTCAGGTGCAAACAATGAAAGTTGTGAAGGATCATGGCCCAAAATGTGGTTGGGATCTGGGGCCACCAGGAGATGGGGAGGTGCCTACACCCAGGCAGAAATCCAGCTGAGGTCACAGCTGGAGGCCTCCTGCTTATACTGAGCTCTCTATAAATGCTCCCTGGAGTAAGAATAACTTTCATAACAAATCCCTCTGCCATGTGGAACTGAACAGAGCCACGGGACATGCCAGCACGTCACAGCAAATATCCCATCGGCCAAGGTAGTCTGAACCCAAACAGGAGGAGGCTGCCCACTAACTTGCAATACCATCAGCTCTCAAACATGGTCTGGGGCTTCCTGTTACATCTATCCCCAGCCCACACACTTGGAGCTGGAAACAGGGCAAGGATGCAGATTAAGTTAGGACTAGTGAAAGGGGTGGAACGTGGAAGCTACTCAGTTGGGGCTTCCCCGGAGCCCTACAAACCAAACCAAAAATACGTCCCATGAGCCCCAGCAGCATCGACTGCAAACCAGGGCTTCCCAAAGGCACTCGCAGCCTTGGAAACTGAAAAAAAAAAAAAAAAAGCACAGAAAGGTGGGGACTCACCCAAAGTGACTGGCCAAGTTCATGGACATGCAGAAGAGCAGGAGGGTCTTGCTCATGATCAAGCTAGAGAACATTCCATGGTCCATTCCCAAGGGGGAGAGCAGCTGCCGCAGAGGGGTGGGCACTAGCTGGGCCTTTCTCCAACGCGCTCTTCAAGCTGAAAAGGGCACAGAGAAAAAGCAGGTTTTTTTTTTCTTTTAAAAGCATGTTTTTATGTTCTAGTTCTTGGTTTAATGGACACAGCTGACTAACAAAGGAGCCTGGGAGTGGCTGAGACCAAGCCTTTTGGAGCCTTTTGAAGGATGTACTGAGCCGTATCTTCGCGGATGCCCCCCCCCCCCCCCGCCACCTGTTGCCTCTTGCCTGCGCCCACTCTCCAGATGCTTGCTCAGTGGCCTTACACACTTTACCTAGCCCTGAGCAGGGCAGGCCACCTAGATTGCCTGGCGTCTGGCACTCCCACAACTGGACTCAGTGTACCTTTATTTTGGGGGGAAAAAAGTGGCCTTGCCTTCCCAGCCAGCAAGCTAGCTTCCTTGATCTGCAAAGGTGCTGAGAAGGCAGATGAAAAGGGGGAGAAGGGAAAAGCCACGTTTAGGAGACACACGAATTTAGTCTCTAAGCACCCTAAGGTTGGTTATGAGGGTGTCTTTTCCTGGGCATTCTGTCCCCCCTCCAACCTCCCCCTCACAACTCAGTAAGTTCATCAACGCTGCGTTGCGGGTGTTTAGTGTTGGTGTCTCTCTGGCACCCCATTGAAAGCCTTTGCCACCCAGCACGGCGGATTCTGCAGCGGGCGCTCACGTTTCTCCAAATGCGCATCACCAAAGAGGTGCGCCCCGCTACCAACACCCCCAGCAGCACCCTGGGTTTAAGAAGCATCACCTTCAGAGACACCCACCCCGCCCCTTACCCCCCGCCAGCTCCTGGGTTTTTGCAAGTACCGGGTAGTTTGCACGGTAAAAGCGGAGGCAGGGGGTTGCCCGGCCGTGTCCTAACCCGCATGCAGGAAACCCGATCTCTCCATCTCCAAGCGCCGCGTCCGCCCCAAGCCGAGCTCCCCGCAGAGTGGCCGCTCCCCCACCATCCCCTCGCGCAGCCCGGGATCCCCACGGATGCGGGTAGGCACGGGGCAGCGCGGTGGAGCCGCCCACAGCGCGCCCGGCTCGGCCTCTCCGGGTCCGCAACGGCGCGTAAAGCCTTAAGGGCTCCGTAAGGGGATAGATGAATGGGTGAATAGGCGGGGGTCCCCTAAAGGCTCCGGTCCTGGGTCCGAGCGCCTCGCCAACCCTGCGCCTGGCTGGCGCGCTGGCTGCAGAGGCGGCTCCCCGCATCCTCCCGCGCCCACCCGTGCCCGTGTCCTCCCTGGAGAGCCCGGAGCTGGCATCCCCCTCCGAGGGGGCCCAGCTAAGCCTGTCCTGGCTCCGGGCACCCAGAGGAGTCCCGGTTCCTACCTGCCAGCGCGGGTGGGCGCTGATCCCGGGGCTGCGTCCCGCGCTCACCCACCCCGCGCGCCTTTGGAGACGCAGGGCCGGCTGAGGGGGGAAAGTTTGCGCGCCCTCCTGCTGCCCCAGGCGGTGCGGGAGGGAACCCCGAGGCCGGCCGGGCCCCGAGGCTCACCCAGGGCGCCGGAGCAGCGGTGACACCCCAGCTCCAGCCGTCGGGGCGCGGCTGCAATCTCGGATGCGCCCGGGCGCACAGGATGGATGGATGGATGCATCAGCCGGTGCCAGCGCGTGCCCCGCACCGGTCCCTCTGCGGGTTCCTGCGCCCTCCCAGCGCCATGCGCCTGCTCACCTCGCCCCAGCTCCACATTGTCGCCTCCTCTGCGGGGACGCTGCTGTGCGGAAGACCGACCGGGAAGAGGCCGCCACACTCGGAGCCAGCCAGACGCGCCCCGCCGGCCCCGCGGGGTGGAACGCGCAACGCAGCGCAGCGCAGCTGGCGTGTCTGGCTGAGCTCAAGTTTCTATAGGTGTCGCCTGCGATTTCCCCCGTCCTTGGCCACCCTAGAACCAGAACCAGACAGAGAACCGTCGCTAGAAGAGGTCTGGGCCCGGATTTTGGATCTCCCCGGGTTCTCCCGGTGGGGGTTCTGGCAGTGCCTCCCCGAGCCCATTTTTGGGGGGTACCCCATGGAAAAAACTCCAGACTGTCCCCTGGACCTGCAGCACATAAAAAATCTGGGAGATCTCTGGAGACATTTTCAGGGCCTGTGACAGCAGCACTGGGGGTGCAAGTCTGATGAGGAGGTGGGATATTATTTCCCCTCCAAAAAAAAAAAGCATCTCCTAGGCTGAGGCACCGTGTCCCCTTGCTATGGGTCCCTTACTGACTTTCTAGGCATTTCTGATGTTGAGGTTGAATCGGTGACTTAGGACAATGAATGGGGCAGGGAAATAGGAATTCCTGTAGTGGACACACAGGACAAATGCCAAGTACACTCCCAACTCCTAAGGCTGCTTGGGGTCCTAGGAACCTCCTCTACATCTTGGCTTTGTAAGCACCCGCAGACAAGACTTGGGGCTCCTAAAAAAATCTTCACACGAGCCACAAAAAAGTTGCTCTTGTTTGAGGGAGTCTTAGTCCCCAAAGCCAATCTCTTTTATAGACAAAAGAATGTGGAAATTGGGGGAGGGGGTCTTTTCTCTAGAAATCATGTTGTTTTTCTTTTCTGATATCTCTTCTGGCCGACTGCTAGGATGATTCCCATCTCCACTTGCTGCAAATATATTCCCCAAATACAGGCATTTTTCAGAACATGCAAAAAATAAAAAAATAAATGTATATCCTAAAGGAAACCCCAAAGGATCAACCCAGACTCATATCTAACCCTGAGGTAAGGTTCTGAGTACATGTTTCGGTACTACCGTCACCCTGTCAGTAATTCCAATTTGAAGGAGAAATCCTTTGGATGAGATTTAACAGGCCTTCCAGAGTCAGATGGGATAAGTAAGTGAAGATCCACCTCCTGATAATATCTGCTATGATGTATCACTCAAATAACACGCAGCAAGAGGCAAAATCATGAAATGAAAAACAATATATCTATGCCACACAGCTAAAAAGAAATTCTAGGTTTAGGCAGTTGGGTGCAACTGTTTACTCAGAGCACGGTGCAGATAAAAATCGTTGGACAACCAGTTGAGTTAAAAGCTTTAGCTTTGCAGCTAATCACACAAAATCAGGCTCTCTTAGAAGAAAAAAAGTGTGGCTTAAGCAGGGATTACTTTTGGATTAGTGAGAAATACAGGCCCTGAATCCTCTACAAACCCT
Organism: Suncus etruscus; assembly: GCF_024139225.1. NCBI lineage: Eukaryota > Metazoa > Chordata > Mammalia > Eulipotyphla > Soricidae > Suncus > Suncus etruscus. Next base: position 3,545,826 of record NC_064858.1, on the reverse strand, counting down.
TGCAAGGTATTATTGACAAATCATGAATAAAATAACTGGGCTGGACTTCACGTCTCTCAGATGAATTACTTTTAATAGGTTCTGTAGTTTCAGCTCAGTGCCTATGACTGAAGGAGTGAAAATGATCTTTACAAAGTTCAGTTTTCTTCCAAAGTGTACTTCAATTTGCTCTTCAGTCTTATCTACCTCTGCATGTACTTCTCCCGGATTATATGAACATATAACAGAGGTTTGGATCACCAGAAGAATAGCAGAAATTAGAATAATCTTATAGACATTTGCACCGTAGAAGGATATTTTCTGCCATTTTAATCATGTTTGCCTTTTTGTGGAAATAGACGTTTGCTGGAGGAAAATGGGTCTGTATGTTTGTTTTGTTTTAGGCCACACCCAGCAGTATTCAGAGGTTGCTCCTAGCTCTGCACTTAGATATCTCTCCTGGTGGGCTCGGGGGACCATATGAGATGCTGGAGATCAAACCCTGGTGGGTCAAGAGAGAGCAAGGCAGATAGCTGTCCTACCCACTGTGCTATGGCTCTGGTCCCTGTCAGTAGCTTTGAATAACAGGCTGCAGCTCCTTTTCTGGGAAGCTGTAGATGGGGCTAGAGACCTACAGAACATTTAGTGCAGGTCCCCCTAGGGAGCGGAATTTTCTTACTAGCCTGCAAGTGTAAAATAAAAATAGCTTCATTTAGGGGGAGCTGGGCCAGGAGGGATGGATTACCTTTACAGAGGGTGAGCTCTCCTTTGCAGCCCATTCAGAACAGAGGCAGAAAAGAGACTATGTTTAGAGGAGGAGGGGTGGGGTGAACCCTCAAAGACAGCTTTGCTGCAAGGAAACAAAGCTCATCAAAATGTGGAGAGGAGGGCCCGGAGAGATAGCACAGCTGCATTTGCCTTGCAAGCAGCCAAACCAGGACCAAAGGTGGTTGGTTTGAATCCCGGTGTCCCATATGGTCCCCTGTGCCTGCCAGGAGCTATTTCTGAGCAGACAGCCAGGAGTAACCCCTGAGCACCGCTGGGTGTGACCCAAAAACCAAAAAAAAAAAAAAAAGATGTGGAGAGGAGTTTGCCCCAAACAAAAAACCCTTGTGGGGCAAGGCACATGGGAAAGTGCATATTGGTTTGCATCTATGGACAACCTAGTATACCAGCAATAGGGAAAATGATCAGGGATGCAGAGGTCAGGAGCAAGGCAGGGCATGGGAACCAAGAGTTAATGTCCTTCTAAAGGCAGAACCAACTATTTGATTCCAGAAAGGGTTACACTGGCAGCATTATATAGAAAAGAAGGAAGAGGAGAAGAAGGAGAAAGAAAGAGAAGAAAGGGGAAGGAGGAAGAAGAGGAGAAGGAAAAAGAAGAGAAATAAGAAGAGGAGGAGAAAGAAGAGGAGGAGAAGGAAGAAGCAGAGGAAGAGGAGGAGGAAAAAGAAGAGGAGGAGGAAGAAGAGAAGGAGGAAGAGAGAAGAAAGAAGAAAAGGAGGAGGAAGCAAAAGAAAAGGAGGAAGAGGAGGAAGAAGAGGAGGAGGGGGAGGAGAATGTCAGTTTCAACTGAAAACATGTTTATATATCACAGTACCAGACCCTGGAGAGAATGAAATAACTACTGGATTTATTTCATTTGGGAAATAGCAATTCATTGATTGATTTGAGATCCAAAATCTTTTTATTCTTGAGTGTTTGACCCAAATAGAAACAAGAACGGTTCTGCTGTGAGGGAAACAGGAGAAGCTGAATATGAGTAGAAGAAGGAGAACATTTTCTAGGACAGGACACCAATCGATTTGAATGCTGACAAAAAAAACTTAAATATCAGAAAAGCAACACAGAGAAGAGAAAGAAAGTCAGTTACTTAAATATCAGAAAAGCAACACAGAGAAGAGAAAGAAAGTCAGTTACTTAGAGGCATGTCAGAGATTCATAGAAAACAACTGTGTGTGTGTGTGTGTGTGTGTGTGTTGTGTGTTCATTGTTTCTTTATTTTACCATATTTGGAATTCTCATACTAGCTACAAATAGGCCAGGGGCATCATCATTAGCCACTACTATTTTAATAATAAAGACATCTAAAAACATAAGATTTTATATATAATTGAATGAGTAAGGGAAGGCATGCCTGAATATTTCATGTTTCTTTCTTTGTTTGAAAATAAAAAGCAATAGAGCTCAAGCAATAATAGTCTAGCAGATAAGGTGCTTGCCTTGCCTGAGGCCACCTGGGTTTTATCCCTGGCATCTCATATGGTCCCTTGAGCCCACTAGACGTTTCCAATGAGCACTGTTGTGTGTGCCTCCCCAAGAGAACAAATCAACATATTGCACAGGAATGTTCATCGCGCCTCCCTGTTTGTCCATCTCCTGGATGTGACCCCTTGAAATAAATTCTCTTTCCATTCTCACCTGGCCTACCCAGGCAACAGGTACAAGTGAAATGTTTCTTTACCTTTTCTTCTGATTCCATTTTGCCTTCCTCTTGACTTATGGGTGACACCATTTTGTTTTGCTTTGACAAATTGTTCAGAGTTCACAATAAGCATGTTTGAATTACTATCACCTTCAAATAACATTATGCCATCTATCTATTATCTATCAACCTCCTAGCAAAATATTTCTTTTTGTATTTGCTGCTGCTTCAGAGAGGATACTTCTATAGGGGTTAGTCAACTGTAATTAAATGGGGGCAAATCTATATATCACTGGTTTGCTTTTACCTGGGTCAGTCAATGGCTTGAAGCTTCTTGCAGTCTGATCTTCACCAATATACATCTTTGGGATCTTTTCATCACCCCCAATATATGCCCTGCAATGTTGAAGGAACTGCCTCACTCCAGCTCTGGGAAACCTGGGTTCCAATTTATATCACTAAATATTTCACTCCCAAATCCAGTCCTCCCCCCAATCCCCAGCAATGTCAGGAGTAATTCCTGAGTGCAGAGCAGGAGTAACCCCTGAGCAATATAGGGTGTGGCCCCAAACAAACAAAGAAATTTATTTTCTATAAGTAGAATCCTCTAATTTCCCTCTGCGTCTGGCTCATTTTATTTTTGCTAAGCAATAAAGCTTTCATGGCTTTTAGTATGTCCTTTTTAAAAAAGCACACAACCCACCACCTACAGACAAGATTCACTTATACATTCATGCATCCATGGATACTCAGATGGCTTCTGCTTTGGACCCAGTGTGGAGAATTCCATCCCAATGCATCACATTTCTGCATTTGCGTCGTTCTATATAGACCTAGAAGGGGAAGTGTTAGATGCAGGCTAATTTCATGTTGAACTGAGAGGGAAACCACCTTACTTTCAGGCTTATTTTATTTTATTATTTGTGTGTGTGGGGGGACAATTTGGACCACAGTTAGTGATGCTCTGGGGAGCTGGTCCTGGCTTTGCATTCAGAAGTGAGCCTTGGTAGGGCTTGGAGGAATCATATGGGGTTCCAGGGATTTGATCTGGGAGCAGCAGCATACATGGTTGTTGGGGTAAGTGAGAATGAGGAAAAGAGTAGAATGGGCAGATAACAGAAACCTGGTAATCTGGAAACAGACGTCTAAGGGAATACTGTGAAGATGGTGATTTAAAGCAATAAATATGTAATAGGACTTCCAAGAGACTGTTTAACCCCTGGCCTCACACTTTTGTCTATTTCTCTCTCTCTCTCTCTCTCTCTCTCTCTCTCTCTCTCTCTCTCTCTCTCTCTCTCTCTCTCTCCCCTATCTTTCTTTTGTCCTGCTGTTGTTCTTTCTTCCTTTCTTTACTTCTATCCCTTTCTTTTTCTCCTTTCTCCTTCCCCTTTTTCTTTCTCTTTCTTTCTTTCCTTTTTCTTTTCTTTCTCTTTCTTTCTTTTTCTTCTCTTTCTTTCTCTTTCTTTCTTTCTCTCTTTCTCTTTCTTTCTTTCTTTCTTTCTTTCTTTCTTTCTTTCTTTCTTTCTTTCTTTCTTTCTTTCTTTCTTTCTTTCTTTCTTTCTTCTCTCTCTCGCTTTCTCTCTCCCTCTCCCTCCCTCCCTCCTTCCTTCCTTTTCTCTTTCTTTCTTTCTCTCTCTCTCTTTCTTTCTCTCTCTTTCTTTCTCTTTCTTTCTTTCTTTCTTTCTTTCTTCTCTCTCACTTTCTCTCTCCCTCTCCCTCCCTCCTTCCTTCCTTTTCTCTTTCTTTCTTTCTTTCTTTCTTTCTTTCTTTCTTTCTCTTTCTTTCTCTCTTTCTCTTTCTTTCTTTCTCTCTCTTTCTCTCTTTCTCTCTCTCTTTCTTTCTTTCTTCCTTTCTTTCTTTCTTTCTTCTCTCTCTCGCTTTCTCTCTCCCTCTCCCTCCCTCCCTCCTTCCTTCCTTTCTTTTCTATTTCTTTCTTTCTTTCTTTCCTTCCTTCCTTCCTTTCTTTCTTTCCTTCCTTCCTTCCTTCCTTCCTTTCTTCCTTCCTTCCTTCCATCCTTCCATCCTTCCTCCCTCCCTTCCTCCTCCCTCCCTCCCTCCCTTCCTCCTCCCTCCCTCCCTTCCTTCTCCCTCCCTCCCTCCCTCCCTCCCTCCCTTCCTTCCTTCCTTCCTTCCTTCCTTCCTTCCTTCCTTCCTTCCTTCCTTCCTTCCTTCCTTCCTTCCTTCCTTCCTTCCTTCCCATACCTGGTGTTGTTCAGGGATTTCTCCTGGCTCTGCATTCAGAATCACTCCTGATAGTGCTCAGGGAACCATATGGGATGCTGTGGGTCGAACCCAGGTTGGTCACATGCAAGGCAAGTGTTTCCCTGCTATACTATGCTTATGCCCCTCTGTCTTATTTTCTTAACCCTCACCTCCACAGTGACTCTGCTTCAACCCTCTTCACCCAGGGCTGGCCCAAGGCATGTGATGTGCCTCCCACACCATCTCCTAGATCTATGTTGAAATTACTTTATATAACAAGAGCAAAAGACCATAAATTCTTCACCTCCCCACCAAGGACTTGTTTTCAGTTTCTGTTAACGACCATCTAATGGTGTTATTTTGTGGTGCTGATGTGAATTTCCCCAGCTATTACTCATGCTAACCATTACTATAGTATTGTGTCCTTATGATGCAATAGGAAGAACTGTCTATGCCTACAGCTTTGCCCATTTTTTGAAAGGACTTGTTTGCTTCTATGTGTTGGATTATAGGGGTTTTCTAACTATACTGGAAATACACTTCTCAGATTTTGATTTGAAAGCATTTGCTCCTAGTGTTGTTTTTTATTCTGTTAAGCATTTATTTTGATGCTCACCATGTTCATTTTATTTTATTTGGGTTTGGGGCCACACCCAGTGGTGCTCAGGGGTAACTTCTGACTCTGCACTTAGGAATTATTCCTGGCAGTGCCTGCGGGACCCTCTGGGATGCCGGAGATTAAACCTGAGTAGATTGTGTGCAAAGCAAATGCCCTCCCCACTGTACTTTGCTTGGGGCCTCTCACCTTTCTTATTTTGAAGTCAAGTTTATTTGATTTTTTGGTTGTTGTTTTGTCTTAGGCATCATTACCACATTCACCAGAGTTTTCTTCTAAGTGTCTCAGAGGTTTAGATTTACATTTTTTGCTCACATTGAGCATTTTTTTGTATACAGTATTAGATCACCCTCATTTCTTTGCATTCCAGCACCATTTGTTGAAAAGGTCATTCTTTTTCTCATCACCTAGTTCTGTACAACTTCCTAAGTCATTTGAACATGTCGGCAAAGACTTATTTCTGCCTTCCTATAGAATCATACTGCTTTGACTGTTGTAACTTTGTGAAACACAGTTTGGAAGCAGGAATTTTTCAATTTTATGATTCTTTTTTTCAAAAGAATTTGAACTAATCAGCATTCCTTGAGATTCACGTGATTTAGAGAAAAGTTTTTTTTTATTTTGGTAACAAACAAATCAAAATTTTTAAAAATTAGATCTGCAAGTCGCTGGGTAGTATTCTCATATGTACAATATTGTCCTGTAGTCACTGAATTATTTATGTTACCTTAATTTTTAACGCTGTTGAATTTAATTTTTTGTTTATTATATTTTATCTATTTTTGTGGAATTAAAAAAGAAATGTGTGAATGTAAATCATGTATTTAAGTCATAGTAAGTAATAAATGTGTGAACAGAAATAATTACTTTTTCACTTCTATTTTAATTTGTGCATTTCCCCTAATACTTTGGGGGTATGACCTTACAAGTATCTCTAATTTCTTTGTTGTATAGAAGTGAAGAAATTGAAAGCTATTGCCTTGATTCTAATTGCAGAGAAGAAAATATTTTTGTCTTTCACTATCTGAATATGAGGATAACATGGCTTTCATACATGACCGTTATTATGTTGAGATCATTTCATTCTATTCTGGTTTGCTCAGTGTTTTCCATCATGAAAAGCTGTTTAATTTTGCCAAATGCTTTTCTAGGTCAATTGGAACAATAATGTGAATTTTGTGTTTATTTCTTCTGACAATTTGATTACTTTACATTAATTTCTTTTTTCTCAACCCTTTGGGTATTCTAGGAAAAGCTACCACTCAGACCAGGTGCATAATCTTTTTAATATGCAACCAAATTTCATTCGCTACTATTTATTGAGGGTGTTTTCATTGTGTGTGATGAGAGATGTTGTTTATTGTAATTTATTTTCTTCTAGGGATTTTATCTGAATTTGCTATTAGAATGAAGTCGACCTCATTGACCAAGTTAGGAAGTATTTTATTATCCTCATTCTTTGGAAAAATTTTGAGGACTGATATTAATTTTTTCTGTGTTTGTTATACTGCAGTGTAGCTCCCATTTGGCCCTGAGATTTTATTTTGACTTACTGCCTACCTATTTTATCTTCTTTCAGTCTTTTTTTTTTTTAAATCAAGATTGAATGAATCTTGATAGGTTTTGTGTTTTTAAGAATTTGTATACTTTAAGCTCATTAAATATAATATTAGTGTGCAGTAGTTCATCATGCCTTTCATAATCCTAGATAAAAGCTAATTTTTCTAGGACTGGTAGTAATATGCTCATTTCTTTCTGATTTAGTCATTTGAGTCATCTCAGTTTTTGTTTAATCCTTCAAGCTAAAGCTTTTTCAGGATTTTTGTTTTATCTTTTCAAAGAACCAATTTTTAGTGGGTTATTGATTTTTTTTTCTATTTTATTATGTTATACTTGTCTCTGCTTTGATTTTTTTTTATGTAATTCCTTCTGCTACCTTCAGGTTAATGTTTTTCTTCTTTTTCTAGTTCCAGAAGCCCTAGAGCTAAGTTGTTGAATTGAGCTTTTATTTTTTATTTTTTATTGTTTTGGTTTTTGGGCCACACCCGGCGGTGCTCAGGAGTTACTCCTGGTTGTCTGCTCAGAAATAGCTCCTGGCAGGCACGGGGGACCATATGGGACACCGGGATTTGAACCAACCACCTTTGGTCCTGGATTGGCTGCTTGCAAGGCAAATGTTGCTGTGCTATCTCTCCGGGCCCGAGCTATTATTTTTAAGGGAAGCCTGGAAGCTTCCTTTAAAAACACCTCTTCTTAAGGGCTGGAGCGATAGCACAGTGGGTAGGGCATATGCCTTGCATGTGGTACACCAGTTCGATCCCTAGCATCCTATATGGTTCCACATGGTCCCCTGAACCTGCCAAGAGTGATTTCTGAGTGCAGAGGCAGAAGTAACCCCTGAGCGCCACTGGGTGTAGCCCCCAAACCAAACAAACAAACAAACAAACAAACAAATCCAACAGCTCTGCCTATACTGATCTACAACTTTTCTGGGTTTTATAGTTTCATTTTTATTCATCTCTAAATGTGTTTCTAATATTCTTTGTGATTCATATTTTAAACCTCAATTGTGTAATGGCGTGATATTTAATTTCCAAAATTGAACTCTTCCAGTGCCATTTGTCCAATTGTATTCCAATTGTACTTCTGTTGTTGGCTTCTAATTTCATACAGTGGTGGCCAGAAAAGAGACGTCTTAGATTATATATATGTAGACATAAATAGAGATATAGTTATTTTTCTATATCAATCTTTATACCTATTATATGTGGCCTAACATATAATGTATCCTGGAGAATATTTGTGATGCCTAATTCTTTATGTGTTATTTAAAATCGGTTTTTAAATTATCCAGCTATTTTTTGTTTGTTTGTTTGTTTGTTTTTTGTGCCTCACCAGTGGCATTTAAGGGTTCCTTCTGGGACTCTGCTCAGAAATCACTGGCAGGCAAGGGCAACCATATGGGATGCCGGGATTCGAATCACTGCTGGTCCTGGGTCAGCCGCTTGCAAGGCAAACACCCTACCACTGTGCTATCTCTCTGGCCCCAATCCAGCTATTTTTATAAACCCATTTTTTTCCTATGATGCTCTCAATTTTTGAGGGTCTGAATTTTGTTCCACAAATGTTTTCTGATGCTATTAGCTCCTTGTTGCATTTGTTTATTAATATAATATTCTATTTTGTCTGTTGTATGTAGTTTTAAAAATTTATATTGCTTCACATAGTCTATTCACTCTTGCTTTTTTGTTACTATGTTAGTTATCTTCACCCATCTTTCTACATTTTGTGGGGGAGTAGGAATTGGGGCCACACCAAGCAATGATCAGGGCTTACTCCTGGCTCTGTTCTCAGGGATCAATGTTGACAGACTACGTGGACCAGTTGGAAGTCAGGGATTGAACCCAAGTCAACAGTGTCCCTAACCACTATCCTATCACTTCTGACCCTATCCGTCGTTCTGCTTTCAACTTAGAATGTCCTTAAATTGAAATAGAGTCTTAGGGAAATGACTGGGTTATCACCCTTTCTTCCCGTTCTGTCTTACTGAAGCATTTACTCTATCTTTATTAAAAATAATTTAAAAAGAGAAACCTATTTGTTTTTCAGAGTTAATCCCAAATTTTAATTTTCTGTAATTTAGGGTGTCTCACCACTACCTCCTTTTTCTATTTGGTTAGTTTTTAGTGTGATGAAATATTTTAATTCCCTTCCCATTCCTTTGTGTGTATACTTAATAGATTTTTTTCCTTTGTTGTTACCATAGTGATTACACTTAGCACCCTAAATTTGGACTTGAATCACATACAAAGGCAGTTTCAATGCACGTTAGTTCTTATTTCTTTTCAATGATCAGCATCACAAGTATTGTTTTATACATTTGGGTCTGAAAATTTTTGCTATGCATTATCTTTTAAATAGCACAAAAATCAAAAAGGTGATGTTAGAAAGCCAAAATTTCAGCAATCTTAGCTTTTGTAGTTGTCTGCGTATCTACCTTCCAGACATAAATAGAGGCATAATTATTTATAGCAATCTGCCCACCTATTATCTATATGGCTTAACATAAAGTTAGAAAGCTTTTCTACGGCCGAAGAGATAGCATGGAGGTAAGGCATTTGCCTTGCATGCAGAAGGACGGTGGTTTGATCCCGGCATCCCATATGGTCCCCCGAATGAGCCTGCCAGCAGCGATTTCTGAGCATAGAGTCAGGAGGATCCCCTGAGTGCTGCTGGGTGTAACACCCCAAATTTTTTTTTAAAAAAGAAAGCTTTTCTATTCACATGGTTTTATTTGATTTTGCTTTGATCTTTGGAGTCACCACTGGCAGTGCTCAGGGCTTAATCCTGGATTTGTGCTCTAGGACCACACTGGTGGGGCTTTGAGGTCCATCTGGGAATGCCAGGGATTGAATTTGAGTCAGCTGTATGAAACCAATCACCCTACCCACTGTTCTCTCTCTCTCTCTCTCTCTCTCTCTCTCTCTCTCTCTCTCTCTCTCTCTCTCTCTCTCTCTCCCTGTCTTGCTGTTTTGAATGAATTTTTTGCTTTGTTTTATTTTTGGGCCACACCTAGTAACGCTCAGGGGTTACTCCTGGTTATGCACTCAGAAATAGCTCCTAGCTTGGGGGACCATATGGGATGCAAAGGGAATCAAACCACAGTCCCTCCTAGGTTAGCTCATGCAAGGCAAACACCCTACCACTTGCACCACCACTCCAGTCCCTTAAATGAATTTTTAACCTTGCATGCTTTTATACGTTGCTTATTAGAAAACTATAATCCTTTTCTCCCTGCATATACTTCTTGCTACCACAGTTCCACAGGTGTCTGGGCTATATCTATAGCTCAAAACTAAAAAATAAAATCAACAAAAACCCAGAATTATTCATATATAATCATCGCATTAGAAAGACCTGTTAAAGCAAGAAGCTGCTTGCTTCTCAGATGTAGCTACAAGATTCCTCAAGTTTTGGTTTAAAACTTGGATTTTACCAGTATTCTCACTTATTTTCCTTAAATATACAGCTCCTTATTTTCAAGAAAAGATCTCCAAAGACACAACTCACTCAATGTGTTGTGTGTCTCTTGTATTTCTTACAATTAAATTGATACGGCATCAAATAAGTGACTTTTTTTTTACTATCCCTTCTTACGTAGAACTTTCTATGTTTCTTTAAATAAGTGACTTTTTTTTGTTTTGGGGTCACATCCGGCAGTGCTCAGGGGCTACTCGTGGCTCTATGCTCAGAAACAGCTTTTGGCAGGTTCGGGGGGCCATATGGGATGCCAGGATTCGAACCACCAACCTTCTGCTTGGAAGGAAAACGCCTTACCTTCATGCTATCTCTCCGGCCCCCAATAAGTGACTTTTAATTATAATTCAGTCATAAGCAAAAGATATGGATAAGTGTTATACTTTAGAGTTGGGGCTGGAGAGATAGTATGGAGGGGGAGCATTTGCCTTGCATGCAGAAGGACAGTGGTTTGAATCCAGGCATCCCCTATGGTTCCTTGAGCCTGCCAGGAGCGATTTCTGAGTGTCGAGCCAGGAGGAACCCCTGAGAGATGCCAGGTATGACCCAAAAACAAAACAAAAACCAAAAACAAACAAAACAAACAAACAAAACAAAAAACAAAAAACAAAAAACTTTAGAGTTACAGTTCAATGTTTTGGGAGGTAAAAAGCTCAGTCACAATTTATCAATGTGTATGTAGGAAGCAGAAAAAGGTGTACATTTAGCTTAGGATTGGTATGTGAGGGTAAAACTCAAAGACCTTCAAGAAAACAGTGTTTGGGCAGCCACAAGCCTCTTACAAGATATGTGTATTAATTAAATTAAGTGATCTAGACTGTTCTGTGTCTATCTCTCTCCCTCTGACTTATTTCACTCAGCATAATTTCCATGTCCATCCATGTATAGGAAAATTTCATGACTTCATTTTGCCTGATGTCTGCATAGTATTCATTGTGAATATGTACCACAGTTTCTTTAGCCACTCATCTGTTGCCAGGCACCTGGATTTTTTTTCTCATCTATGGGATTTAGGAAAAATAAAAGACATTATTGTAATAATATACAGAGATAATAGAGATGAGGGCTGGAAAGACTGGCTCACTAGATGAAGCTCACCACGAAGAGTGGTGAGTGTGGTTAGAGAAATAACTACACGAACACCTATCATGACAAATGTAGTGAGTGAGAGAAACAGAATGCCTGTCTCGAATACAGGCAGGGGTAGGGGAGGAAAGAGATGGTTGGCATTGGTGGTGGGAAGTTGTACTGGTGAAGGGGGATTTCTGTTTTATAACTGAAACCCAACTACAAATATCATGATGCTTAAATAAAGATATTATTTAAGCAAAAAATAAATAAATTCAGTCATCTACTGAATGTTTGGCAATCAAGAACAGAACAAGATAGACTGTAGGTGAATCCTTCTCCAAACTTCCTTTTTCCCTGAGAGATATAAAAGCCCACAGGTGGGGCCGAGCCGTGGTGCTAAAGGTAAGGTGCCTGCCTTGCCTGCACTAGCCTTGGACGGACTGCGGTTCGATCCCCCGGTGTCTCATATGGTCCCCCAAGCCAGGAGCAACTTCTGAGCACATAGCCAGGAGTAACCCCTGAGCGTTACCGGGTGTGGCCCAAAAACCAAAAAATAAAATAAAATAAAATAAAAGCCCACAGGATAGTTGCTTTTATAGTTGACTTGACTTTTATCCACCTGGTATTGGGGGTTGGTTGGGATAAAGAAGAGTCCAACTTTGGTCCAGAGAGGCAGCACTTGGAAGAGAAAGGCCATGGGACAAAAAGCAGACTAACCCCTGATAAATCTTGTGTGGACTGATTTAGTATTATTTCTTTGCAGCTACCCTGCTTCATCAGATCCATACATCTAAGGGGTTAGAAACATGGTGCCTGGGGCATACCCCCCAATCTGTGAATTTTTTATATTTTTATTTTACAATAGACTATATAAGTATTTATCAAAAGAAAGCCAGGAGAGTGACTTTAATATCAATAAACTTTAAAGCAAAAGGTATTGCAATAATTAGAGACAGATGTCTCATAATTTGTCAAGGCAATAAAATATTACAGAAATATCAGGAAATATTAGTTGCTAGTCCATCAACTACAGAAGACTGATCAAAACAACAGTGATGGAACAGAACTTCTGAAACTGTAAAGAAAGACTCCATCCTATGACATGTGCAAATACTAAGATCACTAGCTACAGAGGCCTGATCTTATCATCCACGATGGAGCGGAAAACTTCCAGACATCACAAAAGGATCTATGGGAGAGTAAAAGAGCATATAGGGGAGCCTGTAGTTATGCCCATGACAATATGCTTCAAGAGACGAGAAACCCTGTATCTCTTAGGCCAGGGGAATTCTCTTTCTAATCTCCCCAATTTTTACTGTGCCTATGCAAAAAAAAAAAAAAGCAAACCACAAATTAAGTTTTTAAAATTATTTTTGGTAATTGTTGCTTTTTTTCTTTTCTTTTCTTTGCCCCTCTCTTTTTTTCCTGTGCTTTGATTCGTCTTTATTTCAGGACCACGGTTAGTGTTTGGTTGTTGTCTTTATTGCTGTGGTGCTTTTCAGGTTTTTTGTTTGTATTTGTTTTTTGGGGGGGGGGGTTGATTTTTTTTGTATTATTATTATGTTTTCCTTTCTTTCCCAGCTTTTTTCTATTTTTTTTAATTTTTTAATTTTGAATTATGAGAACAAAAGATGCAAAGAAAGAGGACAAGGTAAAGTTACAGTGGAAGGACAATCACCCATAACATAATTCTCAGAAGTCCCCTTGCTGATATCTTAACTTTGAACTTTCAGCCAAAGAACATTAAGATAAATAAAACAGAATCCATGTACAATTACTTTGTCCCTCAAGTCCCAATAAAACAGAATCCATGTACAATTACTTTGTCCCTCAAGTCCCCAGATTGTAACACATTATATTTCTTAACAGCACACAAGGCAATCTAAAGCCATAAACTTATGTAACTCCTTAAACATTAGAGGCATAGTATTTTTTACATTTTCATGTTCATGCATTTTAGCTTAAGTTAACCTCAAATTTTAAGTGGTTTTTTTTAAGGATTAGAGTCAAAGAAGCACAGTAAAAACGGTGTTAGAGTGGCAATTGTTGTTTGCATAGGCCCACCAAAATATGAGAGGCATGGAATGGAATAACCTTGGCCTAAATACAAAGAGATCCTACCCCTGAAGTTTCCTGGCATAAGACCAACTCTAGGCTTCAGGCAAGTTATCGTCCAATCCAAGACATTGTCCGTAGTGCTAACACACTTTTCACACAGTCTCTGATGATGTTGGTATCATGTTTCTGTATTAAAGATCCTGGAATCTGCATATCCTACATTAAGTCATGATGTGGAGTGTCTTCTCGTTTCACTTCATCATTAAAGGGCAATGCAGGAAGCCCTGTCCTGTAAGCAGGTCATTGTTCTTAAGTCTTCTCAGTGTTAAGGGAAGTCTCTTTTGAGCAGGTCGATGTCTGAGCAGTGGAAGGGTCTTCCGTGGTAGAGGATTGCTTCCAGGTGATGTTATAGACAAACCTCACAATTAAGGGGCAATACAGCAAGCCCTGTCCAGTAAGCAGGTCATTGTTCTTATTAAGTCTTCTCAGTGTTAAGGGAAGTCTCTTTTGAGTAGATCTATGTCAAAGCAGCTGTAGCGTATTCCCTGGTAGAGGAATGCCTCCAGGTGATGTTATATACAACCTTGGATGTTTTGTAGATGTCTTCTCTAGATCAGGGGTGAATGGAGAATGCCTATTCTTCTGAGGCCTGTGCCAGGTCTTTATGTCAATGTTCAGGGTGTAAGGTCCCATTGCACTACAAGATTTGTGTGTTCCCATCTCTATTAGATAAGAACTTATTGGTATGTATAGTATTTTAGTGTGCCTAAGCAAACAAGAAATAAAGCCACGTGGCGCTATCAGAGTATATGGGGGCTTAAGAACATTTCCAACAATACCCATGACTTGGTTCAAACATAAGCATTAAACTGAGGGATTCTTTCACACCAAATTCCATATTGAGCAGTTCACAAAGAGAAGATAAAAAAATGGGGGGGATCATCATTGTATAAGAAAATATTAAGCAAAAGTTATAGCCGTCAAAGAAAACACCCATAAAATGTTGAAAAGACATGTGTCCTTTTTATGCCTTTTAAAATAGTTGGGTGGGTGTTAACTCCAGGGCACCACTTTGGTCTGTGACTTAGGACTCTACAGTACTTAAGTTAGAAAGGGTAAATGAGGAGTAATGATGATAGGAGTTAAGGAAGTTAAAGAGAAATATGATCTTTTGAAGGGGTATGCAAAAGGGCAGAGTACAAAATGGACATTCTGCATACATAAAAACATAATTCAATGATAGTGAGCACTATTAATGTTTCCGGGGAAGCCCTGGAGATCTGGTGCAAGGCGGTAGAGGGGTGCTGGGGTTATCCAAGTCACGCACCCCCCCAGGCCTGGTTAAGAAGGCCTCCGGCATGGCGGGGGCCTGCCAAACCCCATACAGCTAAACTCCCAGCTCCCAGGAAGGAGAGAGATCCTTCAAGAAGCTGGGAGCCCCTTTTTTTTTCTTAAACTGATTTTTATAGTCTCTAGAAGGACTCCTCCCATTTTTTGCTTGCTTGAATTTTTGGCCCCCCCTTTTCTCTTTTTCTTTTTTGTTCTTACCTTCAAACAGAACCACATAACTTGAACCATCTTGTTCTGCCTCACAAACTGAGGGGGAAATAATGGAGGGCACCAAGACCAAACAGTGGTATGAACATTGAGTAGAAATAAAAATATGGGGCCGGAGAGATAGCATGGAGGTAAGGCGTTTGCCTCTCATGCAAAAGGTCATCGGTTCGAATCCCGGCGTCCCATATGGTCCCCCGTGCTCGCCAGGAGCGACTTCTGAGCATGGAGCCAGGAGTAACTCCTGAGCACTGCCGGGTGAGACCCAAAAAAAAAAAAAAAAAAGAAATAAAAATATGATCAGAGTTAAACACCAAATCCAAAGCCAACGACAACAGAATTGATACCCAATCTACAACAAGCTACACACAGAAGGGACCACTTATACTAGCAGCCCAGGGGGCAAAGGAGGGGTGATATGGGATGCATGCTGGGAACAGGGATGGAGGAAGGACAACATTGGTGGTGGGAATGTCCCTGATTCAGTGTCACTATGTACCTAAAATACTACTGTGAATAATTTGTAATCCACTTTGGTCAAAATAAAAATTATTAATAAAAAAATAAAAATAAAGAACTATAATCAAGTAGATAAAATTAGTCCTTCAGAACCACTATGACAATGAGAGTTGGAAATGATCACTCTGGGTGCTGAAAGGAGGGAAAGTTATATAACTTTGCTGAAGGATACCCCTTCAATAACAGTTTTACAAACCATGGTGTTTAAAAGGGAAAATAAGGGGGAGAGAGAAGTGTGGAAATGTCTGCCCTGGAGACAGGGAGACAGGCAGGAGAAAAGATGGCAGGGAAGCTGGGACATTGGTGGCAGGAAATGTACTGTGGTGAAGGGTGTTGGACCTTATAGGATTCTCATGCACAACTTTGTCATTGTGAAAAAAATCAGCTGTATATGAACAACCTTGTAACCACAGTGTTTAAATAAAATAATTTTTATAAATTAGTCCTTCAGGGCCTGGAGTAATGACTGACTGGATTAATGTAGGCGTTACATGAATACTGTCTCCCAGGATGAAACTGTCCACCATGAAGCTGGAAATAGCCCCTGAGCAGCACTGAACAAAATCAAGGAAAATAAATAAATAAAATAAAATGAGATCATAAAATAAAATGACCAAGGTAGCACTTGATTTGCAAAAATAAGCCTACATTTTACTGCACATTTTAGCACTCATGGGCCTCTGAGATGTTATCAAAGGATGGATATCCTGGGTTTCCACTAGCTTCTGGAACAAATGGGGGAACCGTCCTTGATTTCCATCTTGAGTGCTCCAAGATCAAAGGCATAATGAGAGAGAAAAGCCATTTGTCAAAAAGCAGAATAAGATGATGAAGTCAAGCACCACTCACAGGCATAGACCAGTGGATCCAGATTATTGAGGGCCAATTCACATCACCAAGAGCTTGTTTTTATGTCCACATCGATAAATCCTATTTCTTGGGCAGTGTGTGTGGGGTGTTGGCTACACACCCAACAGTGCTCAGAGGCTATTCTTGACTCTGTGCTCAGGAGTGACACTTGGCAGCACTGTATGGAGTGCCAGGGATCCAGCTGATACTTATGCATCCCTTCCCTTCTATTCTATCTCTCTGGCAAATGAATGGATTTTTCTGAACTTAGAATCCTGACTAATATGCTCTTTACTTGTTCTTTTTGTTTGTTTTATTTTGTTTTGGGGCCATACCAGATGATGCTTGGGTCTTACTTCTGGCTCTGTGCTCAGGGGGCCATGTGGGATGCTGAGAATCAACCTTTGACCAACCACTTGCAAAGTAAGCAACCTGCTCACTGTACTTTGTCTGTGTCCCCCCAAAATTGCTACTTAATAGTTGTAAACCTCCATGTGTTCTGTAATAGTCAATTTGTGCACTGTGCTAACCAGATGGGCATCAATGGAGAGACTACATGAAAAAGAGTGGTTGTAAGTCTTCAATATTAGATGCCCCCCAACAATGTTGCCTTAACGTTGAAAATAGGTGCACATAATGGCAATGATGGGGAGCCCTTAAATCCTCTGCTAGAAAAAAAAGTCATTTCCAAAACATTGCAATGGGGTAAGTAAGTTCTAGAAGCAAATGTTTTGAATGTGCCTTTACTGGTCAGTGCCGGGCAATGCTAGAAGCCCATAGTCCCCAAGGCCAGTAAAGAAGCCTTATTCAGGGAGCTGAATTTGGGGCAGGTTTAGAGCCAAGGGACAGAATGAAAACTGCAGACACTAACAATTTGCATTTGCCTTTTCTCTTAGCACTTGATTAAGCTTCTAGTGACTAATTCATTTTCTCTTGGGGAGTTGACGTACATGCTTCCATTACTGGGAATAGTAATGTCTTTGGAACAAAAAAAAATGCATTGTACAAGGAATTTACTGACAGAAATGCCTACATTAAGGAGACATTAAATGCCTTTCAGAACCACTCTTGGAGGGGGTCAAAAGTTCTGATGTGAAAATAAAGATAATACAACTTGGAGGCCCTTCAAAGTGCCTTCAACATCTCCCACGGTTATTCTGCCCTGACCTGCCCATTCCTGCCCTGGGTCAGGGAATAGTCACCAGCTCTGATTCTGACCATCATGGGCACAATTACCCAAAGTTTGGAGACATATTTGTCTTCATGATTAAAGCCCTGCCATTTTTCACTCACCCCTGCCTGGTCTCCCCCCACTGTGACCTTCAATCGAGTTATTAACCACTGGTTGGTTACGAATATAGATGGAAAGATTGCACTTTCTGTGCCCAACTCTGATTGTGTTAAACATGGAAGGATCTGGAGAGAGAAGAGGGTACTTACCTTGCACATGGCTGACTTGGTTCTATTCCAGGCACACCCCATGTGGTCCCCTGAGCCCCATCAGGAGTGCAGAGTCAGAAGTTAGCTTTGAGTACAACCAGGTGCTGCTCAAAAAAAACACACAACAATCAACAACAGTGTGGATTTATGCTGTGCAAAGGATGCATGTGCTCTCCTTTGTGTTTATAATCACTTGCTCAGCAATGATTAGAGAGGTCAAGTCCAAGGTTAGACCAGGAGACAATGGTAACTCTGGCCTTTTCCCCCATATTCAATGTGCTACTTTCTCCTAGAAATTTTAAGCTTCATGGACTTTTCTGGTTCTCAGTTCAGAGGTTTTCAGCAGATGTTTCCTAATTTTACATGTGCCCAGATTGAAATCTTGAAGGAAGGATTAAGGTTTAAAGAGAAATAATTGCTATGAAGTCATTTGCTTCATTTTTGTTTATTTTTTAAAGATAAATGGTAGGATCTTGCATTATTTTCAGATCTGATACTATATCTTAGTACGTGTACATATATACATATATCTGTATATATATACAGATATATATATATATACATTCCCTGTAACATTAAGAGAACCAAGGCAATGCTAATATTTATAGAAAAAAGAAAAACTAAGTACTGAATAGATTCAAGTTAGAAGGTATACCTTTATCATGTAAAAACCAAATTCCCACATTTGTTTAGATAAACAATAAAAGGAAAAGGATAACTGACCATCCTATCCTATTCTTTTGTTACCTTATTCAAACACTGTTGTTACGTGTGACTCCACCTCGGATATTACTTGTATCTTTACCTGCAAGACCCCGCCCATTCCTGGTCTTTTGCCAGGATGGAGGATGGAGGAGACATGGATGAAATAAGTAAGATGCAGGGCTAGCTAAGAATGGCAAATGCTTAAGTAGGTTTATAATATAGTCCACACAGATGTTGTCCAGGGCAATAAAGATGTTATCTCTCATGAAGCCTGTCTGAGTGAGTCTGATTCCCGCCACACCACCTGAAGATAATGACCCCACAGTTAATGGGGGATGGAGCCACGTGGCCGGGGCCTAAGGACAAAGGCCTTCATCTCCACCATCCAAGCCCATCATAAGGGCTGTAAGTCTACAGTTATGGTTGTTTGTGAGTGAGTTTCAATGATACAATTAATGTAGAACACCCTTCACCTGCCACTGATGTTCCAAACTAGCCATCCTTGCCTGCACAATCAGAAAGAGTGAAATGAATAATAAGACCCTGAATGATCAGGTAGGCATTTCAAGCAGTAGGACATCTGTGTGGCCTTGAGTTCCATTCCCAGCAATGAAGATGGCCCGTCTGACCCCCCTGACTACTGGGGTAGTTCCTCCCTCCTGAAAACTACTGGGTGTTTGTTTGTTCTGTAGCTATGATGTTCAGGGCTTCCTCCTGACTCTGTGCTCAGGAATCACCTTGATAGTGCTCCAGGAACCAGATAGGATGCCAAGGATTGAACCCAGATTGGATACATTCAAGGCAAATGCCTCCTCACTAAGCTATTGCTCCAGCCCCTGACATGCTTCCCAACATGTTATGCTTCCCAACTCAAGGAACTGGTTCTCCACTTTTGCTTCAATTTAATTTCATTTCTAGACATTTCACTAACTCGAGTGTATATGAACACATGGGATTAACTATGTTAGCAGAAAACTTCTTTTCCTTCTTTTTAAACAAGAGCCCTGAAATATTTTCAAGCTGACCAGGTAGGTTTCTAGCACCCCCATTTTTTTGTTAAAATGAATCGAGGAAAATAGGTATCTTCCTCTGATTTCTAAAAGGCAAAGATTCCAGCGTTTTAACATTGAGTTTGAGATAAGCTGTTGTCATTTTTGTAGGTGGCAGGTTACAAATGTGGCTTAGAGAGCACATTTGTTTGAGTGACATGAATATGGAAACTGTGCACATCTCAGAATTGACTGGAAAATTCCCATCAATGAATTCTGTAATGTACACAGATTCTCTTTACAATGAGCAAAGCAATGCAGTTCATCTAAAAGAAGGTGGGTGAGGATTGCAGAATCAATTAGATCACTTAATGGAAATGGAGACAGTATTTTTTCATAGATGCAGAACAATTGTTTTGCATGATAAAGAGTCCATGAATTTCATCGAAAGAGAAATTTTTGTGACAGTAAGTTCTAGTTTGCCTTTCCCACAAGTGTTTCCATACCAAGATGGATTTTGCAATTTTTGCCATTTGGCAAGAATTGTTAGCCATTTTACCAACTGTGTTCTGGGTAAAGTCCTGGCTGTACTCAGAAATCACTCCTGGCAGGCTCAAGGGACAATATGGGATGCCAAGAATCAAACCAAGGTCCATTCTGGGTTGGCTATGTGCAAGGCAAAAGCCCTATGCTGTGCCATCGCTCTGGCCCCTAGTAGCCATTTTTAACAACAGTTTTTATGAACATGGAATGGATTACCTTAGAAGAGTTTTAGTATACAGAAACATTCATTTTGTTATCTATTTACTACTAAGATGTTCTTAAAAAGGAAGGAAAAAAGGTTTATCATTATGGAGAAGATGAAGAAAGTTTTAGGGCCAAAGAAGGAAAGGTAAAGAGGCTAAACAAAAAATCTAAAACAGCATTATTTGTAGATATACAATTTACTACCTAGTTTCTTTATATCTATCTTTTTATAACTTGGTTTCATCCAGAACAAAGATTATTCCTGATTTCTTTGTATCTGTTTTACTTACAACTTGGTTTTACCCAAAACAAAGAACATTCCAACTACCATCTCATTATACATGTCTCAAGCATACTTAGCTAGGACTGGCCCAGGATAGGCCTTTTGTCCTTACTCTCCTGCCTAGACAGTGACAGGCAACTCACTTTCTCACTTGACAAGGCAGAAAGCTACCTGACAATGTATGTTTTACCCCCTCAGCCTGGTTTGGATGTGGCAACCCCTGCTCCAGATCCATAGGGTGGAATAATGATGTGTAGAAAAAAATTTCCATTTTGCTTACTGAAAAACAGAAATATGAGATAAACGAGAATGTATTTGGGCCAAAAACCCCAATAGGATAAAAGTGGTTGTTAGTGGTAGGACATTTGCATTGCATGCAGTCGACCCAGGACAGACAGGTTCGATTCCTGGCATTCCACCTGGTCCCCCAAGCCTTCTAAGAGCAATTTCTGAGCACAGAGCCAGGAGTAACTCCTGAGCATTATTAGGTGTGGGCCAAAAACTAAACAAAAAAAAAAGTGACTGTTATTTTGCATAGGCACAGTAAAAGCTGAATAAATAAATAAAAAAACTTTTAACCTAGATAGGAGCAGGGTGGCCTGTCCCAGGAATTATTTGATCATACATGCTAACTTCAGGCTTCAAACCAAAGTATAGTTGCCTAATCCCAGAGAGTATTTCTTTGAGGTCCCAAGAGAATAAAAGTTCCTCCCTACTTGAAAGTTCCTTTTCCTTCTTTACTTTCCAATATACTTTCCTACCTCCTAACTTGAGTTTGAGCATCATTACTATTCAATATTGAGAAACCTGGAAACTCTGGACATCCACAGACACCAGCAGTCACTGTTCCTGCATCATAAGGGCAATAATATGCAAAAAAGGAAGAAATACTTTTAAGTAATATATAAGGAGTCATTTACAATGAATGGGAATTTACAAAATAGACATTTCAGACTATTTGTTAAACTTATTGATAAAGAGAGAGAAATATTTAAGAGAATTTGCATAGACAAAAAGCAGCAGGAACCCCAGCTCAAGCCAAGGCTGGCAGAGCCCTGAGAAATGGAGAGGTGAGTGAATCCCTCCCGTAAAGGATAAAGCTAAGCTAAGAGGCACAAGTCTCTCTTTGGCAGATGAAAAACTGGTGTTGCCCACCCAGCAACACAAAAGCTGAGGAGCACAGACACTCCCCTTCACTCTACAGCTGCGCTTATCCCCTAATCAATGCATACCAGCACAACATGTAGACAACACCACACAGCAAAGGTCACTATGGGAAAGCAACATAGAACACCATCATGCTTAGAGAATGAAGATGATGGAACTGAAGACCCAACAAATACAGGCCATCTACATAGCCTCTCTCAGAAAAAATTTAGAGAGAAAATTTGGAGAATTTCAAGGAACTGAAAGAATCCATGGAACAAACAGAATGAACCACAAATAAGAATCAGGAATACATTAAAGCATAAATAAGATAACTCCAAACCAAAATATCAGGGTTAAAAGAATTGGTAGGCAAAACAAAAGCTTCTCTGGAAAGCCTGACCAACAGAGTAAAAGTTGATGAAAACAGAATTAGTAACCTGTAAGATGAGATGTATAACAACTTTATATAACAGAAGAGGCTGGAAAAATCCTTAAAACAAATGATTGGATGAAAAAAATCCTCAAAGAATGTGAAAAAAAATAGAAGTTTGTGATCTACTCAATAGAAACAACACAAAAAATCACTGGATTCCCAGAGGCCCAGCAAGAAAATTTCTATGAAAAATCAACAGTCAATGACATCATTGCACAAAATCCTCCATAACTAAAGAGTGCATGCCATCAAATACTACATGCCTGAAGTATACCAGATAAAAGAGATCCAAAGTAAAACACCATAAGGCAGATCCTAGTCATGATGATAAATTTCCACATGTAGGGGTGAAATACTGAGGGCAACAAGATCAAAAAGGGAAATTATGTTCAAAGGAACATTCTTAAAGTTTACAGCTGATTTGTCACAAGCAACTCTCAAGGCCCAGGTGAGATATAATGACAAAACTCAATAAAATGAATTTGTGGCCAAGAGTACTTCACCCAGCCAGATTTACATTTAGGTTTGTAGGAAAGATAAATAACTTCACAGACAAATAAAGCTGTGGAGCTCTACAGACTCAAAACCAACCTTAAATGAAGAACTAAAAGTTTTACTTTAAGGCAAGGCAGACTGAACAAGCACACCAAACTCTAATAAAAAGATGACACTAAATCCCATGTCAATCATCTCTCTCAATGTCAATGGACTAAATCTATCAGTTAAGGGACACAGAGTGGCAAAATGGATTAAAATTTTAAGCCAACATTTTTATGCTGTCAAGAAATACATTTGAAGGGCCCGGAGAGATAGCACAGCGGTGTTTGCCTTGCAAACAGCCGACCCAGGACCAAAGGTGGTTGGTTCGAATTCCGGTGTCCCATATGGTCCCCTGTGCCTGCCAGTAGCTATTTCTGAGCAGACAGCCAGGTGTCACCCCTGAGCAATGCCGGGTGTGACCCAAAAACCAAAAAAAAAAAAAAAAAAAATACATTTGAATTGTTACAGCAAATATACACTCAAAGTCAAAGGTTGAAGAACAATCATTCAAGCAAATACTCCCTTAAAAATGTTGGTGTGTGTGGGGACCAGAGTGGTGGCAGCAGTAGGGCATTTGCCTTGCATGCGGCTGATCTAGAACAAACTGCAGTTTGTCTTATATGGTCCCCCTTGCCTTCCAGGAGCGATTTCTAAGTGCACAGACAAGAGTAACCCCTGAGCATCACCAAGTGTGGCCCCCCCAAAAACAAAAAACAAAACAAACAAACAAAAAAGGCTGGTGTGGCCATACTTATATCAGGTGACACAGACTTTAGACTTAAAAAGGCAATAAGGGACAGAGATGGACGCTTCTGGGTAATTAAGGTATATGTGCACCAGGAAGAAATCACACTCATAAACACATATGCACCCAACGAGGGGCCAGCAAAATATTTAAAACAAATGCTGACAGGTTTAAAGAAAGAAAAAGAAAAGAAAAAAATTTTTGACCTGCAGAAACCGCTGGTTAGAATCCTAATTGTAACTCTGAAATGTCTCATCAAATGTCTAGGCCACCAGTTCCTGGTATGCTGCTGTTAGAGCTAATGAGATGAGCAGAAAGCTCTAGAGAAATACAAAATGCCAGGTCGCAGGACTGGAACTTCTCTGACCACTCTGAGGCAAGGATTCTCACCATAAATTATGGCCTACTGCCTTGGACTATGAATTTCACCTCCACTGGATTTCTCCAACTAAAATATTTATAAATGGCCCTTTCAGCATGTGATATCTAGTGCCTTTCACATGCTAACCATTCAAATGTTTCTATTCTTACTATCTGATGATGATAAAGGAGGAGGAGGTCAAAGAGGAGGAGGATAAGGAGAAAGAACTTGCAGAGTCTCAGCTTGCAATTTTGCACAAGAAATCTGTCACAGGAAAAGGTGCATTTTGGCCATTGTGTGTTGAGCAGTTCCTTGGATCTTATTGAACCAGCCATGCTTCTAGCTTCTGTTGCTTTCCCTGCCACTTTTTTAAGAATAATTTACATAAAGAACCTGAGGGTCAGGGATGTCATAATCAAGGGTATTTGTGCTAATTAACTCAGAAAAGGTGAAAGAAAAAAGTAAATGATTTTATAGATCTATGACAATAGACAGTGACTGAGGCAATTTTGAAACTGGTAAGAGGAAATAAAGTCAGAATTTTATGAACACTGAAAAATCAAACTAAGATAAGAAGAAAATAAAAGCACCCTTAAAAACACCATAGGGAAAGGTTGGAACATCAAATCCAAAGAAACTTATCTTAATGCATGCTCAAAAAATGTGAACTAGGGACTTGAGAGATACTACAGTAGGTAAGGCACAAGCCTTACGTGTATATATATATATATATATATATATATATATATATATATATATATATATATAAAACTAGAATCAATCCTTTGCACAACATATGATCCCCCTGCCCCAGCCCATCAGGAGTGATCTCTAATCTCTGGGGGCAGAAATAAGCCCTAAACACTGCTGGATGTGGTCTAAAACAAAAGAAATAATAAAAATATATCACCCCCAAAGACCAACAAGAGGAATGATAGCAGATGGGTCAACTGAAACAAGAAAATGAATAAAACCATATAATAGTGACTCTCTTAAATGGGTAAAATAAAAATAGTTGCCAAGGAAGAATAGAATTCTACAAAAATGGAAAATTTTACTTCTTCTTTATTATTACTTTATTAAAACATGAGTTACAAAGTTGTTCATAATACTGGACATTCTTCCTTATATAGTATATATTCAACTGTATAATTAAAATATATCAGGAAGAAAATTAGATGACATTTTTGCCATCATACTTGTACTAATAAATCTTCTAAAAAAAATTCTTCCTGTGGACACAAAATAGTTAACTGAGAAATATGTAAAATAGGAATGCATTAATGGAAATGAACACTAATTCTAATACTGGCCTGATGGTAAGATGTAGAGTCAAAATACATGAAGAATTTAAATTTACGATGCTCACAATTTGCTGTGAAATCAGGTAAAATAACAACATATGTTCAACACTAATAAATAATTCTTGGAAGGAACATATTTAAGAAGCCAGGAAATATGTGAAAAGAAAAAGCATCCTCATTCATCATCGGGATCTGTGAACTAACCAAAGCAAATAAGATTTAGCCATCCATTAAAATGGCCAAAATTATTATTATTATTATGTTTATTATTATGGTCTCTATTGCTTAGGAAATGGTCACAGATGTAATAAAGAGCTTTATGCTGTCAACGAAAGCAAATACCTGTTTACTAGGATGGGCAAAGATGGAAGGAGAACAAGACAAAACGAACAAACTAACTAACTAGTATGTCATCCAGACTGCAAATTTTGAAAGAGATGTAGACATGGGAACTGAACAATTTCCACTGGAGTTGCTCAGCACATCATGCCTGTGAGTCACCCCGTTTTTTTCCAGACCTTTGTATTGGCTACTAATGGTGCTGCCATTGGCCAGAGTCCTTCCATGGAAGAGATAAGTTGCCAGGGAAATACTGGGTCTGAAACCCTTCTCTGCCAATCTGCTGGATCACACTTGAGTTCCCATCCTTTCTTCCTTCACTATGGAACCAGAATATATACTTATAATCTAGTAATGTCGAGTGCCCTCAATCACTAGGTTGTAATTAGATGCAGAAATATTTAAAAGGAAGAAAAATCATCTTCTGTTTGGTTTACTACTCTATTTCATTTTGCCTGGGCTTCTGATAGAGTTTGCACTGAGTTCGTGTTTAGAGAAGTTGTAACTGGAAAGTTGGGGTGTAAGGAAATTTTTAAGGCCCGACAATACTTGTTCACATGATTCATTGCCATTGGATAAACTTCTTCAAAAGATTTGCATGAAGTTCTATAGGGGTAGCCTTTCTTTCCCAGATGAGTTGAAGAACATGCTATTGTATATCCAGCATTGTTAAACCAATTTCCTCTGGCAATGTAGAATCATTTAAATGCCTGATGATTAGTAAAAACACTTGATAAGTAAAAAGCAAACGCTTTTAATTGCTAAATTGAAGGAATTATAAACTCATCTCCCTTCATAAATGGTGTAAAATGTCCTTTGTTCCTTGGCTGCATTCCTGGAAAAAAGAAGAAAGGAAAAAATTCAAGTGCATTGACAAGATTTGAAAGCCCTTGAATATGTAGGCTCACGACTTGTGACTATCTGGTGAAATCCCTTCACACGTTTTCTGGAGAAGAAGAGTGAATTCCTACAAAAATGTGCATACACTTGAAAGTGATATGTCTTGAGTTAATAAGCCTAGAACCTTCTTTCTGCACAGACAGAAATTAGTTCATTGCTTTGCTCTTAATGAAGGAGAAAAAACGAATAAAGAGCATTTCAAGGGCAAGAGTAATAGCACAGCAGGTAGGGCATTTGCAAGAAAGAAAAAGAAGAGAAGAAAGAAAGAAAGAAGAAAGAAGAAAGAAGAAAGAAAGAAGAAAGAAAGAAAGAAAGAAAGAAAGAAAGAAAGAAAGAAAGAAAGAAGAAAGAAAGAAAGAAAGAAAGAAAGAAAGAAAGAAAGAAAGAAAGAAAGAAAGAAAGAAAGAAAGAAAGAAAGAAAGAAAGAAAGAAAGAAAGAAAGAAAGAAAGAAAGAAAGAAAGAAAGAAAGAAAGAAAGAAAGAAAGAAAGAAAGAAGAAAGAAAGAAAGAAAGAAAGAAGAAGAAAGAAGAAAGAGAAAGAAAGAAGAAGAAAGGAAAGAAAGAAAGAAGAAAGAAAGAGAGAAAGAGAGAAGGAAAGAAGGAAGGAAGGAAAGAAGGAAGGAAGGAGGGAAGGAAGGAGGGAAGGAAGGAAGGAAGGAAGGAAGGAAGGGAGAGGAAGTGAAGGAAAAAAAATCTTAAAAAAGTACATGCTGGAAACAGGGGTGGAGGGAGGACAACGTTGGTGGTGGGAATGCCCCTAATTCAATGTCACTATGTACCTAAAATACTACTGTGAAAGATTTGTAATCCACTTTTGTCAAAATTAAAACTTTTAATAAAAAAAATGGCGAAAGAAGATGAAAAGACATCTTTGAGAGCACAAGCAGAAAGCCAGTAGACATTTAAAAAAAAGTACAACAGCAAGCAAGTGTGTGACAATTATTGTATCTCCAATGAAGATACTAATACAATGGCAGGAGGTTTAGTAAGCTCTTGTTATTAGCTGTTCATTTTGTTAAATTGTGGTGTTCCTATAGGGATGACAGCATCAAGCAATTGAAGCTGTTCAGGAATTCAAAGCCCTATTACCAAATGCTGCGTTTTTTGTGCGATGTATTCTCAGCTGCCAGGCCCCCTGGAAGAAGGAGGATGAAGGTGGAGGGTGCCTGAATTCACTCTAAAATAGCCCTGGTGATATCAGCCCAAATAAAAGCATACCTGAAGTTTGGTCTCATTGGTGCCCCCCAAAGAGAATTGTAGAGGGGTGTTGAGGCAGGATTATAGGCAAAGAGGTGATTCTAGCAGACCTGGCTTTGGCAGGGCAAGGGCTTGGCCTACTCTCTCATTTCGAGATTGCCAGCTTTCTGCTATGTGACCAGTGTACCCATGATCTTTCATGGTTTGATTTACATCTCTTTCCAAAAAAGAATTGAATCCCAATTTTTGTCTCAGAACAAGAAGCATAGTGGCATTTCTAAACTTTCAAATCTGTGGTAACCTGCTTGATTCTATTTTGCTTCATGCTGAGTACTAGGATGAAAACGGGCCTAGCTGCTGGCCTTCTTCCCCATGTCCATGATCTTCATTTCCCAGGTTCTTTATATTTAGTAGCCCTACACTTCAGTTTTAGCTCATCAACCCTGTGAGATATTTTGTTTGTTTGTTCTTGGGGGCCACACCCCGTGACACTCAAGGGTTCCTCCTGGCTGTGTACTCAGAAATCGCCCCCGGTTTGGGGGACCATATGGGGATGCCGGGGATCAAAACCTTGGTCCGTCCTAGGTCAGCTGTGTGCAAGGCAAACACCCTACCGCTGCGCCATGGCTCCGGCTCCAACCCTGTGAGATGTTAGAAAACTTTTCCCCAGTGCCTCTGCCTCTCAGCAGCTGGGTTCTGTTCAGTATTACAACTTCTGCCCTCAAACACTTTATGAATCATCAACTGAGATGCCGAAAAAGCAGACTTTAAGAGAATTTGAGTAAAAGCATTTTATTTAGAAGGCACTAGGGACATAGGTAGTCTCTTGGAGAAGTTATCCGCAGAAGCAACTCAGCAAATAAAAGTAATATCCTGAAATCTGTTGAGACAACTTGGGGTGAATCCTTTAGGGATATCATAGAAAACTCAGCTCTCCAATGTACCATTCCCAAGAGACAGAGATCTGAGTGTTGTAATTCCAGATCCCCAGGCAGAGATAGTCAATCTTCCCTCTCTGTTATCTGCAGAGCCGGACACGCTCTCATCGGCAGACTTGCTTTCTAGTCTGGGTTTTGGCCATGGAGTACCCCAATAGCTATCTGGTTGGGTGTCTGTCTCCATCGCCCAAGCTCTCTGATATAATCACACACACATGAAAACACACACACACCTACCTTTTTCTATTTCTTGAACATTTTTGGATTTGCTTTTGTTTGGGGGCCATATCCAGCAGTGCCCAGAAGACATTGAGCCCATAAATTACTCCTGGCAGGCTTGGGGACCATTTGGGATGCCAGTTGTTGAATCTGGATTGGCCACTTGCTAGGCAAGTGCTCTCCTTACTGTGCTATCACTCTGACCATATTTTCTATACTTTTTCACTTTATTTTCAACAGAAGGATTGGTCTCCAGAGTTGATGTGGATATCTGAGTTAGTCTACTTTATGCACTAAAAATATGCTGAATGATTTATTGGTCTAAGGCACTAATATCATTTTCTAATTTGGAAGGTAGATGTGCCTATTATTCAACTCTGTAACATTAAAATGAGGCCTTTTAAGAGACTGTCAAGAAAATTTCAGCAAACATGGACCTCAGTGGTAATTTACTCCCGTTATTATTTTGAGTGATACATCATGTGTGGTTCTTTCATCTCAAATGGTTTTGCTTCATTTTATATGAGAGCATAAGAAAGATGAAAAGAAGAGTGAAACTTTTCTTGGCTATCATCCTTTCCTACACTGAAGTGATGAAATTTCTCTGAATACAAAATGGAAAAAAAAGCCAAAGACAACATCAGCTTCTTCTCTGATCTATAGTGTATATTCTTGCAAAATCACAATACTCCTGGTTTTTATTCACTCAAGAGAAGAGCTTCTCTATTGTTATTCTATGCATAACCCTTTCACCCAGAAATTTTAACATAACCTTGAGTATGACTTTAATAGTCTTTCTTGCCTTGGATTCTTCTTCTCTTATTTTCTATATAGGCAAGGGGTTTTGGAGTGCCACACACATGAAGGGTAAGGTGCTTCAGGGGCCATTTCTGTCTCTGAGCTCAGGAATTACTCCTGGCAATGTTCAGGGAACCTTATGCAATTTAACTGGAATTGGCTGCATGCAAGGTAAGAACCTTACTTTCTCTCTATGTATGTGCCATCTTTAGTTCAACAAAAATGTTTTGCTACATCTGATTCTGGTTTGGGCTTACACTTTTTTTAATTTATTAAAAGAAAATGTATCGCAAGTTGACATAACTGATCACAATGCATTTGTTTCAGGATGACAGAAAGTGAAGTTATTAAAAAAATAGAAAGAAAATAGAGAAATTTAAAAAAGGATAAAAAAGAAGGGGGAGAGAGGTTAATTAACATTATATTTGTGGAAATCATTGTATCACCAATAAAAGGTTACAATAGCCAAAGGTATAATACTCTCTCCCCCCTTTTTTCCCTTAGATTATAGGGAGATACAAAAAAAAAAGATGTGTGTGTGTGCAGATGTCATTTGCATAGACATAGTAAAATATGGAATAAATAGGGTGGAAAGACCTTTGGCCTAAAAATCAGGGAAATCTTACCCCCAAATACTTTGCATACTCAAGCTCAAGGCTCCAGGCATACTAGGTTTGTCCAACCCCATAGTCATTCTCAGTAGTCATCACAGTTGTTGCTGTCAGTTAACTGTAGTTATAGAGCCTGGTCTCTGTATAGGTCCTATGTCGAAGTATTCCGATGGTGTGTTGTTGTGTCTTCCGGTACCTTCTCACCATCAGTTAGCATTGCAAAGAATACTGTAGGGCTTACTCCTGGTTCTGCACTCAGGGATCACTCCTAGTAATGTTCAGGAGACCCTATGGGATGCTGGAGATCAAACCCAGGTCTTCTGCATGCAAGGAAAATAATTCTACTTGCTTTTTTTGATTGCTCTAGCCCTAACAAAATTATTTTTAATTAAACAATCCAATGTGGGATTGCAACTTCATTCTATGGCACTAGATTCTGCAGCATCACTAGCCCATGGCTAAAGGGTCTGCCTCTTGCTTGTTGGCAGTTCAAGTTCTGTTAGCTAAGGTTTGTATAGTCCTCATTTTCCTTAAAGCACAGGACCCCAAGAGTTTTAAACATTGCATAAACAGAATCACTTCCCATGTTCTGGGCAAGCTGACCACAGCAAACAAATCACGGCAAGTTCAATGTAAATCAGTGAAAGAGTTTCATAAGCTATTTGCCACTAAGCATTTTTTGTCACCTTACTCATGGTCAAGAGTAATGCCATATCACTAAAATATACATTGTGTTCATCACTGGGTGAGAGAAACAGTACAGGGGTTAGGACAACCTGGCTTGCATGCAGTTAACTTGTGTTCAACCTCTCACATCCCAAATGGGTCCTCGATGCTCCACCAGGAGGGATCCTTGAGCAAAAGAGCATAGAAGTAAAGCCATGAGAAATGCAAGGGATGGCATCTTGCATCTTCCCCATCTCCCTAAATAGACTCCTAAATATATACATATGTATATATAATAGTATTGTATTCTTTAGAAAGATGCTGTATATTCAATATATTCCTAGATGCCAAACCTAGAATAAGATAAAACAACCCTTCTCATTCCTTCCTTGTCATGGGAACATCCTGCTGACTTCCTGGGAGAGACTATTGATATAAATGAGAAGATGGTAGAGGAACCTAGAAAGGAGAAATTGCTGCAGAGCTCAGTGCAACTACCAGCTTAGTCCAAGGGTTGTCATTGTAATAGAGATTGTGTTGGCCAAGTCAGTCAGTGAGGGCCAACTTCCATTCTCCTGGTAGGTTTGAGACCAAGGATATTCTCTCCAGCTGATGATAAGGAAAGAAAGTCTGAGACTGATGACCAGAAGTTTATTATATTCCATTCTAATAATGCTTATATAGGGCAAGAGTAACTGGGATACATGCAGGGTGGCAGGGCCAGGGACATAGCAGAAGGATAGCCAGGGGAAAGTGAGGTGCCAGAGAGAGGATAAGAATAAATATTGGGGCTTAGGAATATCTCAGGTGCAGCACAGTGAATAATAAGTGGTCTGTAAGGTTGTTAGGTAATCTTTCCCCTAACTAGAGCTATCTGTAAGGGAAGAGGGATGGCCTGATGTCAATTCTCAAAGTAACCACTAACCAAGGTGGGCGAGACAGTGCCCCTCTTTGTGCTGTCTTTCCTCAACTTCGGAGTGATGATTCTGAAGCTTTCACCTCAAGGAGAATCCCTAGAACAGTTGCTCTAGGGAATTCCCTCTGCCAGGCAGTTCAAGAACAGCATCACAGGGGGAATCCAACAGACGTGACAACAGGCTGGAAGAGCAGTGGTTCCACAGACTGTGATGCAGCTCTGGCTTCCCCTAGGACAGAATCCAATTTCTTGAGGAGATAACGAAGCCCTGTAAGCAGAATAGTTAATGAGCAGCTTCAAGTTGAAGCAGAATATTCAGAGAAATAGTTCTAGTGACCAAATGCAAATAAATCCTGAGCCAGTACCAAATTCATTTCTCAGCCTCCAAAAGCTCCCGTTCAAGGCTATCTATCTTTGACTCAGCAGAGATAGTTTTCCATGGTCCACACCAATAACATTCATAGTGAATGTTTTATCTCGAGATGTAATTCCATTTCATTTTATTGGGAGTAAAGATGAAGCATCCCTGCCTTTACATTGAACAGAAGGAGTTAAGATCCAACATTGGCTTTTATATGTTTTTTATGTTACTTGGAGATGAAAGGAAAGCACTGGACAGCTGATTGCTCTGATTTTTTTCTAAGAATTTCCCAGCATTTTAGCTGCTCCTGTACAGTGTTTCTTACATCACATATCCCAGCTTCAAGAGTAGCAATATATTTGACAGTGAACAGAAATGCAATGTCTGTGCTTTTCTGATCTCAAGCAGAATCCAGGGCAATCTACTAGGAGCTTCCAATTTGAAGACAAAAAAGCTCTGATGTGCTCTGGCACTGCTGTCTTTCCTCACTTATTATTCTTAATTATTGGCATTTCTCTAGTAATCCCAGGCCCCTACCAGGCTGACAGCACCCAAGTCTTAGAAGCTAAGACCTCCCGTTATCTTGCAGGAAGGTTCTAAGGCATTAAGAAAGTAGTCTTGACCCCATTCATAGCTCTTGTACATCTGAGTGATCAGGACTAGACCTCAGGGAACCTCTGAGCTCAATCTTAGACTTTTCCTAACTTGAAACACTGTGTAAAGGAGGTTGAAAATAAGATAACCCTGCTTGTCATGTTCCTTATTTCTTACAAGTCCAATATTGTCCAAGTCTGAATAGAAGAGTTTTGTATAGGCTCCACAGTTTTGTAGTTTGGTATCAGGGAGCTGGTTACAGATACCTAAGGTTTTTTTAAAATATAATTTTATTTTAATCATAGTGGCTTACATATCATTGACAATAATATTTTAGGTACATATTAACATAAAATCAGGGGAATTCCCATCACCGAATTGTCCTTCCTCCACCTCCATTCCCTTTCCTACCTTCCATATCCTCTTCCCTCGCCCCCAGGGCTGCCAGAATAAGTGGTCCCCTCTGTGCCTAGCTTACTACTTAGTGGTCTTACACCCGTTTGGTCTTCGTACCTCCCTTACTTCCCCCTCTAATTGGGAGGGGTGACTAGATAGTTCAAGTTATGTGGTTTTATTTGAAGAAGAGAAAAGTAATAAACTGGGGGAAAAATCAAATACGCCGAAAATAGACAGAGTCCTTCTAAAGGTTCTCATTCTAGGTTTGAGAGACAAAGGGGAAAAAGAAGATGAAACACCACAACAGTACAAAAAGAAGTGTCAAATAAAATATCCAGTGAGCACTCCAACAATAAAGATAAGCACCACATAAAAGCCATGGCCTTGAGATATAAAACATGGCAGAGCACATAAAGGCAGAAAAGAAAAGAAGAAAAATAAATAAATAAATATAAATGGAGACAACAACTTTAATAACCACACCAAAACAAAGAAATCGACAACAACTAGATAAATAAATAAAAAATTCCACCATTGTAATGTTCCCTCTACCATTGTCCCATCTTCCCAACCCCTACTACCCCCAAGCCTGTCTCCTTGGTATTCAAATATAGTTAATTTGTATTGCTCTTTGTAACTAAATGACTAATAAAATTATAAAAAAAATTAAAAAATTGTTTTGTGCTTTTTGCCTTTTTTTTCTTTTTCTTCTCTCCTGCACAGGCACAGTAAATATTGGGGTCATCTGAAAAGGAATTCCCTTGGCCTAAGAGATACAGGGTTTCTCCACCCTTGAAGTATATTGTCATGGGATTAACTATAGACTCCTTTCATGTTCATTTACTCTCCCCTTGGTGCTTTTGTGGTGTTTGAAAGACTTCTGCTCAGTCCTGGGTGATAAAATCAGACCTCTGTATCTAGAGATCTCGCAGATACCTAAGGTTTTGATCGGAGGATTTCAAGTGAGTGTTTCCAGCATCTGATCATTATCATATCAGCTATTAACAAGACATAGGATGATGATGATGATGATGATGATGATGTGTGTGTGTGTGTGTGTGTCTCCAACTATCATAGCAGCCAGGGCTCTGCTGAACATCAGCGTATCTGTATTGTTCATCTTTGGGGCACCAATGGGTTCAGGAATGTGATCCTTGAGGGAAGAAAGAGAAGGATGTTGAGCCCTAGAATCTTTCCAATGACTGCTTTTAGGTTATTCCCATCCTTGGCCCATGGAATGAAAAGCCTAAGCAGATCTGTCAGTCTTGATGAATTAAAGATGAGGAACTGGAGTTCTAAGAGATTGGGGTTACTCTAAGTTGAAATCAAGATTATTGGGGTCCAAGCAGCTAGCAAGAAACAACCTTCAGAGATGTG
The DNA here is from genome assembly GCF_024139225.1 of Suncus etruscus. Classification (NCBI taxonomy): domain Eukaryota; kingdom Metazoa; phylum Chordata; class Mammalia; order Eulipotyphla; family Soricidae; genus Suncus; species Suncus etruscus. The sequence goes on along the minus strand of NC_064858.1, from coordinate 3,511,508 downwards.
TTAGGTAGACACTAGAGTCATCAGTGCAACAATAATTCACATATGCAGTGAGTGAAAATTCATATGGTTACAAAAGATTTGCAGAGGAGATGAATCTAATGTTCAGAGGTCACACAAAGCCAGAATTCTTTTGAAGCCCCAAATATCCAGAATAGAGAGACAGAGTCTTTGAACCCAAGGCATATCTACTAAATTCCAGAAAAAAAATATCATACTATGAGGCTCAACTAAACCTAAAAAAAAATTTAGCCTAGATCCATCATTACAAAAGCTTAAAGGGCTCTATTAAAAGCATCAAACATCCACTGAAGCTGGTCAAAGAACAACAAGGCTAGAACTAAAAATGTGAAATTCATACTGTGTACTATTTTATTACACAATGCCTTTATAAGACATGGCTTGAAAGAAAGAGGTAAAGTTTCTTCATCTCAACAGGTAAAAAAATGATAAAATTGAATATGAGCTCATAAAAAGAAAAAGGGATCTGGTAGAGGAGAGAATTTCCTTAGGACTGGATCAGCCTCCTCACATCTCGGTTAATAATGAAGACACGGTCCAATTGGGTCATCAATTCTCACTCACAGCATTTGTGCTCCTCAAAATATTAGTATTGCTGACCAATGCAGCAAGGAGTAGAAAGATTGAGGAACATGTGGCCCAAAAAAATGAATCAAAACTTTTTTCATACATTCTCTTTACACGAATCCAGAGGATAATAATAGAAAAAAGTGAAGTTAAAATTCAGAATCTACCTACAGGATATTTAGATTTCAGCAAAAATTAATTAATAACCATATTTATTAAGCAAAACACTCATATATATATATAGTGAGAAAATTCCACTAGATATTGTACACAGAGGTTACCTCTTTACAAAGGTATGAGAATTATATTTTTGTAAAGTAAATATAAAGACCTTAGGGGGAAGATTAAATTTTCTTTGAAAAACATAAAGGTAGATATAAATAAATAGTTAAAGATGATGTATTTTGGGTCTGGGAAATGATAAAAGTGGCCTTTCTTCTCAAAATGATCTATAATTTGAACAAAAATCCTGAGACTCAGTGGGATTCTTGGTGAAACCTGGCTTGATGTTAAAATTGATATGGAACCATTCAGAATAAAGAAAAGCGAACACCTGGAAGGCATCCATCCTATTCCAGGGGTGAAAATCATGGTCAATAAAAATGTGGTTAGTCGGGGAGATGGTTCAAGTGGGTGGAGTACATGACCTGCATACGAAAAGACCCAAGTTTAATCACCAGAACATTCTGCAATGCAGAACTTAGCCAGGTTGGTCTAGGGGGATCCACTGTACCTCTGGGCATGAGTGTGTCTCTTGATGCCAAATTATCTATGAGCTCATTTGACTGTGTCAGGGAGAGTATCATCCTGGCCCCTAACCTTAAGAAGCACCCAATCTGATGCAGAGATGGCAAACAATCAATGCAAGAGATGAAAAGTCTACAAATGAAGCAAAAAATAATTATGACACACAAGGAAGGTCATTCTAAAAATTACAGTTTGGACTTGCTAGCAAGTGATAAAAAGACAATCAGCTACACACGAGTACATTCCAGCCATATCTTTCTCTTTTCCAGGCTACCTGAGGCCAAAGTAGGACGAGAGGAAGGAAATACAGAAGAACAAAGTGGAAACTCTACTTAAATCTTAAGAGAAACACAACGTAGGGGAGTGACTTTAGGGAAGTGGTAAAAAATACATATTAAGATAAACATATTAAGCACACACCAGAAAATATGTTATTGGTAAATATAAGCTTACTATTGCACAAAATTAAATAATTGGTTGGCAAAAGTCATAAAAAATATATCTACCAGTCATTGACAATTAATAGTGAAAGTTTCAACTTCTGTATGAAATTATTTGCACAGATCATTCCTAAATTTATAATGGGTGCATTCCAGAGTGAAGAGAATAGAACATTCCTTTGTGTTCAAGTGAATAATGACTGCACATTTTTTAAAAAGTCTTGATATCTAAGTAAGCTTATAAAAATATTAAATTCCAGCAACAATGAAGTCAATGAAAATAGCAGTAATGTATTACATAGTCAACACTCTAATATGTTCAGAAATTAATAATTCTGATAATTTTTAAATATGGAACGCTTCACGAATTTGCATGTCATCCTTGTGCAGGGGCCATGCTAATCTTCTCTGTATCGTTCCAATTTTAGTATATGTTCTGCCGAAGTGAGCACTAATTCTGATATTTTCTAAGGTGTTCAAATGAGGTAGGGAAATAAGTAACTTCCTAGAGAGCCAGTGAGAGAACAAATTCAGTAGAACCACTTTGGAAGCAATTTGTTGATGGTAGTCAAGATAGAGACCCACGTCGTTATTGGAGTATTTCTAGAGAAATTTTAACCTGTTCAGTTGTATATATAAAGATGCCATTTGACAGTATATAATAGTGAAGATGAACAAACTAAATTTTTCTGCAAGGATCTGAATAAATAAATGAGTATCTTTCTACCATTAAAGCATCCTTGTTAAGAAATTTTGGTTATTTTATTTTATTTTATTACCATTAGTTTTCCCTGTGAGCACTGTAATTAGGTTTATTACTTGCAGCATTATTATTAGAAGTAATTATTTTAGTCTTAGGTATTTTATCGATGATTTCAGAGTAGATAAATTCAAAGGATCACAAAATTGGGGCAGTTCTCAAAATTTTATCAGAGTGTTCTAATGCTATCATGTGAAGACATACTTCAAACAACTTGCATTAAATTCTGTGTTTAATAATTTCTTCACTGTTATTTTACCCTACTTCATCAGACTTGTCCACCTACGGGGTTAGAAACATAATACCGGTGGTGGTCTTACCAATATGTGGATTTCTATTTTTATACATCATTTCTCTTTGTGTTCTCTGTGGATCACATATGAGTAAAATCATCCTGTATTTTGTCTTCCACCATCTGGAGTCTTTCACAAAGCATGATCCTCTTCTATTTCTATCTATGTTATTGAAATGGCAGGAGTTTTCTTTACTTTTTCTGGTTCTGACATATCTGACAGTGTTTAAGGTTTTCTACTGGCTCTAGTATTAGGAAACACTACTGACAGTGCTCAGGAGACCTTTGTGGTGCTGGGGATCAAACAGGAGTTTGTTGCATGCAAGGCAAGTGCTTTATGCCTGTCTTTTCTCTCTGGCCCCAAGGAGGTTTTCTTTAGAGTGTGCAAAAGTTTTATATCTTCTTCGTCTCTCTGTCCACTGTGGGCACTTAATTTGCTTATAGTTCTTGGCTATTGTAAAATAATGTTGTGACTACCATTACCTGGAAAAATATGTTTCCAAATTTGGACATTAAATACCCAAAAGTGGGGTCATTGGATCAGAAACAAGTTCTATTTTTAACTTTTGGTGGAATCTACTATTTTTCACAGTGGTCACAGTAATTTGTGACATTTTTTTAGGTGTCCTCAAGACAAGATAGCTCACCAAATTTAGAATAAAGTCAGAACTCCTGGCTAGAGGCCAAAACTAGAGTTGGCTGAATCTAAGTTGGACATGATATATGTCACAAATTGTCAGGGTATGTCAGCTGCCATGTTTCTTATTTGGTGCACACTCAGGAGCAGCATAACTTAGCCCAGTGAAAAGTTTAGAGAGGGGGAGTAGGATATGTATGACAGAAAAGAACGGCCACTCCCCAGGTGGGTTGCAAATAAGAGATAAGAACAACACCCCAGGAGTCATTATTCTGGTAAAAGGAATCTCCCACAAGACTAACAGTCCTCAAGTGCACAAGGATAGAGAAGGCAACCTCATAAATTGAACTGTGTCAAAAAAGCTTGCCAGGATGTCTTGGGTACTCTAACCTTATTTTCTTTTCTGTAACCCCATCATATGTCAATGAGTTCAGAATATGGCTTTGTTTCCCCTCCCCTTGCCTTTGTGTAAGAAAGTATAACTGTGTACTAAAACACAGTTCAGGACTCTCAGCATCTCTTTGTCCTGGGAGTCCTCAGCTGAGCCGCTAATATACTTTCTTTCTTTCTTTTTTTTATGTTTTTAGGTTGTTGCTTTATTTTTTTAATATAATTTTTATTTTGATCATAGTGGCTTACATATTGTTGACAATAATATTTTAGGTACATATTTACATAAAATCAGGGGGGAATCGCATCACCAAATTGTCCTCCCTACACTTCCGTTTTTGTCCTACCTCCCATATCCTCTTCTCTCACCCCCAGGGTTGCTAGAATATGTGGTCTCCTCTGTATCTAGCCTACTACTTAGTAGTCTTGCACCTGTTTGGTCCTGGTGCCTCCCTTATTTTCCCTTCTAACTGGGGGGCAGGACTAGCTAATTCATATACTTTCTTTCTTTAACTATCTATCTCTGATGTCTCTGTGTCTCTGTGGATCCAGCCTAACAGTGTCAAATAATTTTTTTTAAATTTTTATTTAAATCATTTCTTTTTTTTTTATTTAAACACCTTGATTACATACATGATTGTGTTTGGGTTTCAGTCATGTAAAGAACACCCCCCATCACCAGTGCATCATTCCCATCACCAATGTCCCAAGTCTCCCTCCTCCCCACCCGACCCCCGCCTGTACTCTAAACAGGCTCTCCATTTCCCTCATACATTCTCATTATTAGGACAGTTCAAAATGTAGTTATTTCTCTAACTAAACTATTTAAATCATTTCTATTACAAAGTTATCCATAGCTGGTTTTAGATGTACAATGTTTCAGCACCAATCCCACCACCAGAGTCATCCTTCCTTCACCAATGTGCCCAGAGTCACATGCTAAACACACTCCTGTCCCAGTCTGCTAGCATACAGAGTAGGCTACTTTTTTATTTTGGTTGTCAAAGTCTGGGTCCCATGATTTCATTGCTATTGACTCTGCGGCTTAGATATTTAGTTCTGTCCTTTCTTAATGCCATCAATGTACCTGCGACTCCTTAGTTCCTGTCCTCCACTATTTTCCATAAATTTTTCTCTTTTTTTTTAAGGGGGGCACACCCGATAATGCTCAGGGGTTACTCCTGGCTAATGTGCTCAGAACTAGCTCCTGGCTTGAGGGACCATATGGGACAGAGGGGAATGAACCAAGATCTGTCCTGGATAGGTCAAGTGCAAGGCAAACGCCCTACCGCTGTGCTATCATTCCAGCCCAAGTTTTTCTCTTCCTCAACTTAATTTCTTTCCTTCTCTGTACTATGTATTATACTCTGGACCAGAAGAGTTGACTTTCATCCATATTTTCTCCAATCCTAACCTTTTGTTTAACAGTCTTTTCTTTCTATGTGAGGGATAACACCTTATTAATCACTGTTTTAGATTTGTATTTCCCTCATAATAGGAGAGGATAGACATCTTTTTGGTGGGTTTGTGCCTATTAACTATCTTTATTGTCTTCTTTGCTCAGGTCCTCATGAAAAGTCCATCACTGGAGCCTCCAGATTTTCTTAGTTCTGAAGATAAATACTCAAGCTGTCCTTTTTAGAATGCAAATTCTTCCTAAATTGGCAGGTCTCTTTGCCCTTTGTCTCCTATTCCTTTATCACAGAATCCCAAATGTTGGTGTAAACCTAGAGAGATTTGAGGAAAGGGGTGTTTTCCTGGGACTTGAGACACCTCATTGCTTGGAAGGAAGAGAGATAAGAAGGTAGGTGTTGGCCAAAGTGACCTTTCAATGGAAGTTTCTAGACCAGGAATTGGACTGACCAGGGCCCTGTTGCTCTAGTTCCCTCAGAGCCTGGTTGTTATCTACTGGCATGGAGCTGGTAGCCTTTGCATTGGTCTGCCAGGGCGAGTCCCACAGTGGTTTCTGAAAGTCCCCACACAGCATGAAACAGAGGTCTACCATAAGCTTATCTCTAAGAAGAAAACTTTTCTCTAGCTGTTTGGGTGGAGAAAAGAGATATCTATTTCCAACACTGAATGTTTTCTGAAACCAAGTGACAGCGTGGTGAGTTTCCTTAGGGACATTCTAGTTACAGTGGAGAACACTGGAATCCAAATGTATTCAACAAACATGTCAAGCATCAAATGTGGGTGTTATGTCTATCCCTCTCCCTCTGACTCATTTTGCACTCATTTGTGGAATATAAAAAGAAAGATAGTATGGTAATAATATTCAAAGACAATAGAGACAAAGGCTAGGAGAATGGGTCCATGTTAGGAAGTTTGTCACAAAGAAGGGAGAGTGCATTAAGGGATAGAAAAGAGCACTGTGGCAATGAGAGTTGGGAAAGATTATCCTAGACAAGAACTGGGTGCTGGAAGGAGAGAAAGTGATATGCAGGATACCCCTTCAGTAACAATAGTGCACACTATAGTGTGTCTAAAAGGGAATAAAGAAAGGAATAGAGAGAATGAGAGAGAGAGAGAGAGAGAGAGAGAAGAAACATGTCTGCCACAGAGGCAGGCAAGATAAGGCAAGATAAGGGTGGGCAAGAGGGAAACTGAGCTAGGAAATGTGCACTGGTGAAGGGTGTTGGACATTGTATTACTGAAATTCAATCATGAAGAACTTTGTAATTGTGTATCTCATGATGATTAATTTATTCATAAATATTTTTAAGTTATTGTTTAAAGTGGGGTTGTTCTCAGAGAGATGACTGTGACTACATGCAAAGCAGCTGTTGGTTTTCCAAACGAACAGAGCTAAATGTCCCCCTCTTTAATCTGTGGGTTCTAAGTAGTCGAGCTATAGTTAGGAAGTTAACTGGGATTTTAAGGGTGGCTGTATAATCCATCACCTTTCAGATACGCAAAAGATGAAGAGATCATATAGGTATAAAACACATACTTGGTATGGACCTTGGCACCTTGGCAAGGTTTATGCGGTCCTTGACACCCCAAATTGTCCCCCAACCTCTGCCAGGACTGAACTCTGAGCACAGCATCAGGAGTAACCTCTGAGCACAGTGGCCAAAATCCCTCCCTGCATAGGATTGGGTTCCTGGGAGCTGGCACAAGGGACCAGAGCCCAGACTTCGTGTGCTGAAACCCCAACTTAAATCCCTGGTGCTACAGGGCCCCCAAAGCACTGCCAAGTGTGACCCCCAAGCATTTCTCTTGAAGTAGTCCCAAAAACCCCTGGGAATGAACTAAAACAAAAACCCAACAGTCAGTGGTGCTGGTTGTGACTCAGGTGATCGAGCAAAACCGTGCATGTGGGAATCTTGAGTTTGATCCTCACACAGAACTCAGGGGATGCCCATCTTCAAATCTCAGAGGGTGTCATCACATCTGTCCAAGGGTCTTACTTAATGAAAAGAATAATGTAGAAAAAACAAAACTAAGTACTCCTAGCCACAGTGTTCTAGATGAAACTCTAAAATTCCCCAAGAGTTACAAACCTGAAATGGGTGACACCATATATAGCTAATTGAGAAAACGTATTAACTCACAGCTCTCCTAGTGACTATTTATTGAATGGCTGCTAACACCGGTGGGGAAATTTCTTATCTTATCTGGAAATAAGAGAATGGGAGACCAGTGCTAACAAGTGATTTTCAGAGCAGAGAAAGCCTGCAGAGAAAGAAGATAAGCCTCTTGCAGTATTCTATTAAGGGACTGACTGGGAGACCTCATGTCCTTGTGTCCAAGTACGAAAAGGGACACTAGAGAGAAAGGTTGGGGAAAGCAAAAAGGGAGTGGTAGAGTAATGTATTTTCTAGAATTTATTCCCTAAGTGCATTTTTAGCTGAAATATTCACATGCCAAAGAAGAATAAACATTGCAAATTTCTTTTTATTTTTTTGGTTGTTTAGGCGGGCGGAGGCATACTCAGTGATGCCCAGGAGTCACTCCTGGCTATGTGCTCAGAAATCACTCCTGGCTTGGGGCCATATGGGATGCCGGGAAATCAAACCACGGTCCCCCTCCTAGGCTAGCTCCAGCAAAGCAGACACCTTACTGCTCCACACCATTGCTCTGGCCCAGAAAAATCCTACCTTTACTCTCCATAGTAAACAGAATGAAAAAGTACAATTTCCATGAATCTGAGGAAATTCCTAACAGGATAAACTCAGAGAAATTTATGTAAGACATATAAAACAAAACCAACATAATGAAAGTGATGGTGGATTTTACAAAAACCAAAATGAGGCCTGAAATCAATGAACTGCTCCCACCCAATGATTTTTTATTGTTGTTGAAACTGAAGGGGCAGTGCAGGAACAGTATAGGAGTAAGAAAAGAGAAAAAAAAGAAGAAAGAAGAAAGAAGAAAGAAAGAAAGAAAAGAAAGAAAGAAAGAAAAAGAAAGAAGAAAGAAAGAAAGAAAGAAAGAAAGAAAGAAAGAAAGAAAGAAAGAAAGAAAAGAAAGAAAAAGAAAGAAAGAAAGAAGAAAGAAAGAAGAAAGAAAGAAAGAAAGAAGAAAAGAAAGAAAGAAAGAAAGAGAAGAAAGAAAGAAGAGAAAGAACGAAAGAAAGAAAGAAAGAAAGAGAGAGAGAGAAAATAAGAAAAGAAAGTAAGAAAGAAAGAGAAAGAAAAAGAAAGAAGGAAGGAAAGAAAGAAAGAAAGAAAAGAAAGAAAGAAAAGAAAGAAAGAAAGAAAGAAAGAAAGAAAGAAAGAAAGAAGAAAGAAAGAAAGAAAGAAAGAAAGAAAGAAAGAAAGAAAGAGAAAAGAAAAGAAAGAAAGAAAAGAAGAAAGAAAGAAAGAAAAAGAAAGAAAGAAAGAAAGGAGAGAGAAAGAAAGAAAGGAGAAAAAAAGAAAGAGGAAGAAAAGAGAAGAAAGAAAGAAAGGGAGAAAGAAAGAAAGGGAGAAAGGGAGAGAAAGAAAGAGATAAAGAAAGAAAGGAAGAAAGGAAGGAAGAAAAAAGAAAAAGAAAAGAAAGGAAGAAAGGAAGAAGAAATAAAAAGGAAAGAAAAAGAAAGAAGATAAAGAAAGAAAGAAATATAGAAAGGAGGCAGGGAGGCAGAGATGAAGGAAGAAGAAAAGAAAGAACAAAAAGAAGAAAGGAAGGAAAGAAAGAAAAAAAGAAAAAGAGAAAGATGAAAAACAAATATTAATCATTGAGATAGACATATCAAATTTAATATTAGATTTTATAAATAATATTTGAATATAAATAACATTTCTGCTATCTGGGGACAAAGCCCTTATTTCTGTCCTGTAGCTCTACACATCCCAGATTTTATATTTAGCCAAAATAAACATTACACAATGAGGACAAAATAAAACTTTCCAATAAATATAGAACTTACATCTAAGTACATTGAAAACAGGAAAATCAGGAGAATTAGTGAAAAGAAAAGAATACAACAACTAGAACACAGAGTCCTGGTTCAAACTGGTGGTGATGTTAACAAATATTGCCCTTACGTTGAGTAACAATGAGGAGTAAACTGATAAGTGAATTCCAAATTAAAATAAAGCATAATCTACTGCCAACAATTAAACTTGTATTCCAAGACTCTAAGAAGGCTTTCCCATTGGGGCATTATGGATGGGACTCTGAGTTAGACATGGCAGGTTAAATATAGTCATTTATCTTTCATTTACTGTTCTTTGTGGCTGGCTGGAATGGTAGCATCAGAGCCATTTGAATGTTGGACAAAGAAACAATGAGAGGAGTAAAGGTCCCTTTATGATGGAATAAATGTGTTTGCTCCTCTTCCTCCAGCTAAGAATAGCTTCACATACTGGCTTCCTTGAAAGCTGCAGAGAATAATGCAGATGCTTTGCTATGGGGCAGGAACTGAGAGAGAGAAAGAGAGAGAGAGAGAGAGAGACACAGAGAGAGACAGAGACATAGAGAGAGACAGAGAAGGAAGGAGGGAGGAAGAGAGGGAGAGAGAGGGCAATAGAGAGGGAAAGGGAGAGGGCACTAGGGAGGGGAGGGAGGGAGAGAGAGAGAGAGAGAGAGAGAGAGAGAGAGAGAGAGAGAGAGAGAGAGAGAGAGAGAGAGAGAGAGAGAGAGAGAGAGAGAGAGAGAGCTTGCCTTTGGTCTCAGCTCTCTGGAACACTACAGAGCCCACAGTCTGGAAATGCGAAAATAAAGAGGAAATTCTGTCTTTTTTAACCAAAGGACCTGGAAAAGTGAACACAGCAAGAATGAGCATTTCAGATAATAGCAACTTCCCTTCTGCCAAGCAGTGCTGCAGGAAGCCAGGACCCTCCACTTGTGCCATCCTGGGGTGCATGCCCAAGGAACATTGTCCCTGCAAAGGAAACTATAGGACTTTGGAAACCTCCTTGCTCCCTGGGGTAGGGTACTGCCTTGCACCAGCAGAGCCCAATTGGATCTTCAGAATCCCTTTGGGTCCCTTGAGCAGTGCCAGCAATGAGCCCTGAGCACAAAACTAAGAGTCAGCCCTGAGAACTGTCAGAAACCTCAGAATCCATGCCAAGATGGATTTTGGAATCATGCCTCAGTTGGGAAACTTAAACTGTGGCCCTTTTTAGTTATCTTTTACATTTCATTATGCACCCCAATATGGGGCCAGTTTAAGAAGCTATGTGGGATCCCTAATCCAGCAACAGTGAGGTGCCTGCACCCCTCTCTAGGAGGGTCTGGAGGTGGATGGAGAGAAGAGGCCCCCTAAACTACCACTGAGAGGTAAGAAGATCACCCCTCCAGCTTCAGGGGAGACACACGTCCCTTCAGGAAGAACCAGTGGAAATTTCTGGGCATCTAACACTCCCTCATCTTGAGGCATTTTGGGGCATTAATAGGAGAGACCCACATTCTTTCCCTAGATCCCTTTCTCTGACCCAGTACAAGTAGAGAGCCCTAACAAAGAGATTTAGAGAGATCCAGCTGATGTTTTGTTTTGTTTTTTTTGGGGGGGGGGCTATAACAGTGTTGCTCAGGGTGACTCTTGGCTCTGCTCTCTGGGCTCACTCTTGGTGGGGCTCAGGGGACCATAATAGGTGCTGGAGATAGTACCCGGGTGGGCTGTTGGCTTTGCTATGGCTCTGGCCACAAGAGCCAAATGTTTGTAACATGGTGCACAAAATATCCAGTGAGCACCAAAAACCAAACAAAGCAAAACAAAACACATTAAACGAAAATGCCATTTATTGTTTTCTAGACTTTTGTTTAAAAATTCTTTTGTGTGAGTGTTTATCTTTAAACTTTATTGATGGATGGATGGATTGATTGGTTTTTGGGCCACACCCACTGGAGCTCAGGGGTTCCTCCTGGCTCTGTGCTCAGAAATCACCCCTGGCAGGCTGGAGGACCATATGGGATGCTGGCGATCGAACCTGAGTTCATCCCAGGTTGGCCACATGCAAGGCAAATGCTCTACTGCTGTGTTATCTCTCTAGCCCCTATTTAAAATGTTTTAATTAATTACTTTTCTTGTTTTTAGTTTTTTAATATAAATATTTAAGCACCATGATTATAAGCATGTTTGTAGTTGGGTTTCAGTTATAAACAGAAGACCCCTCATCGCCAGTGCAACATTCCCACCAATAATGCCCCCCACCTATCTCATCCCTGCCTGTATTGGCGACAGACATTCTACTTCTCTCATTCTTTAAAGTTGTTGTGTTAGTTGCTAGTGTAGTTATTTCCCTAACAGAGTTTTTTTGGGTTTCGGGTCACACTCAGTGGTGCTCAGGGTTACTCCTGGCACTGTGCTCAGGAATTACTCCAGGCAGGCACGAGGGATCATATGGGATTTCAGCATTCGAATCACTGGCCATTCTGGATCAGCTGCTTGCAAGGCAAACGCCCTACCGCGGTGCTATCTCTCCGGCCCCATTAATTAATCATTTTTAATTGAATCACCATGAGATACAGGTACAAAATTGTTCATCAGTTGAGCATCATACCATGTTCTAGCACCTCAACCTTCACCAGTGCACATTTCCTGCCACAATTGCCTCCAGTTTCCTTCCTTTCTGTCACCCCCCCCATCTGTCTCTATGGCAGACATTTTTTCCTCTCTGTCTCTCTCTTTGTTCCCTTAGGCACTGTGGTTTGCAATATTGAAGGGGTATCCCGCATACATCAATCACTTTCTCTCCTCTCACCACCCAGTTCTTGCCCAGAGTGACCATTCCCAACTTTGATTGTCACAGTGCTCCTTTCTCTGCCCTCACTGCTCTTCGGGAGAAGCTTCCATCCACGGGTCTGTCCTCCTGACCCTCATCTCTGTTGTCTTTGGAGAATGCTACTAAAGTAGTTCTTTTGGTGGGTTTCCTGTCTCTATGACTGTATGAAATCTAGGAAGTTCTTAGCATGTGCTTACCAGAGACTTCCTTACCCACCACAAGACAACAGAAAGTCCTTGAATCATTTCTCAGCTTCTACATACTTTTGTGTTCTGTAGACTGGTGCCTGATTTTTCATTTGTGATTGCCACTGAAATAGAGTTTCATTTACCCCAAAAGGAAATCACCCAAGTTATGTGCTGGTAAATATATATATATGTACACGCATGCATACATACATACAGGGCTAAGGTCCTTGGCTTGCACAAATTTCTTCCTTTTTTTTTTTTTTTTTGGTTTTTGGGTCACACCCGGCAGTGCTCAGGGGTTACTCCTGGCTCCACGCTCAGAAATCACTCCTGGCAGGCTCGGGGGGACCATATGGGATGCTGGAATTCGAACCAATAACCTTCTGCATGAAAGGCAAACGTCTTACCTCCATGCTATCGCTCCGGCCCCATAACAAATTTCTACCTATTTAATTCCCAGCCCTGCACAGGGTCCCTCAATCACTGCCAAGAGAGAGCCTTGATTACTACTGTGGGTATGAACCCTAAATAAAAAAAATAACCTAAAAATTTAGAGAGGATTTTCCTCCACAAAAGACTGTAGGATTAATCATTAAAACCACTTTGCCTTAAGAATGAAATGAAACCGGGCCCGGAGAGATAGCACAGCGGTGTTTGCCTTGCAAGCAGCCGATCCAGGACCAAAGGTGGTTGGTTCGAATCCCAGTGTCCCATATGGTCCCCCGTGCCTGCCAGGAGCTATTTCTGAGCAGACAGCCAGGAGTAACCCCTGAGCACTGCCGGGGGTGACCCAAAAACTAAAAAAAAAAAAAAAAAAAAAAGAAGACAAGAATGAAATGAAACCTATTTTTCACTTAATATCTTTACTTAGCACCATGATTACAAGCATGATTGTAGTTGGGTTTCAGTCATAAAAAGAACACCCCCTTCACCAATGGAACCTTCCCATCACTAATCCCCCATCACCCTCCTCCCCGACACCCTGTCTGTATTCAAGACAAGCATTCTATTTCTCTCACTCACTGTCATTGTCATGATAGTTGTTGGTGTAGTTATTTCTCTAACTGCACTCACCACTCTTTGTGGTAGGCTTCATCTTGTGAGCTGGTCCTTCCAGCCCTCATGTCTGTTGTCTCTATATATTATTACAATAATGTCTTTTATTTTTCTTAAGCCCAGAGATGAGTGAGACTGTTCTGCATCTATCTCTGTCTGACTTATTTCACTCAGCATCATAGTTTCCATGTCCATCCATGTATAGGAAAATTTCATGACTTAGAATAAAGTCTATTTAAATGCTTTAAATAAAGTTATTAACTCCTACAAGGATAATATTAACAAAAATTAAAGATAGAGAAGAAAACAGTTAAAAGGCTGTGTTGGGCCAGAGTGATAGCACAGTGGGTAGGGTGTTTGTCTTGCATGTAGCTGGCCCGGTTTGGATCCAGGCATCCCATAGAGCTGCCCCAAGCCTGCCAGGAGCGATTTCTGACTGCAGAGCCAGGCATAACCCCTGAGTGCTGTAGGATGTGCCTCAAAAACAAACAAACAAACAAAAGGCCCTGTATTTTTTTCATTTTTTTTCAGTTACTTGTCCATAATTAACCAATAAATACAACTCTGTTATTTATGTTGCCTACTTGAAAATACCCTTGCTGAGCATCTACATGAAAGAAAGCAATTCATAAAAGAATATTAAAAATCATGGAAAATCAATGGTGCTCAAGAAAGAACACAACAATTTATATTTTAAGCTATAAAAGATAAATGAGAAGTGGAGAATTTAGGACAGAGTTTAGGGCCCGTGTTTTGTATGTACTGTGGCCTGTTCAAATCCTGGAACCTTACATGGTGCCCCCCAGTATCATTAGGTAGAGCCCTTTTGTCCCTTACTCAGATATGTCCCCCAAAAGTTAACAGATTGAAATTTACTAAAATCAATATAATTGCTCAATAGGGGTAGAAAATGGATTCCATATCCATGGCGCATTAAAAAAACACCTACTACTATTACTTTTGAAGTTGAAAGTGGAGGAGAATTGTGGGCCAAAGATCATAGGAAAATGAAATGGAAGAAAAGCTGGTGTAAATATTGGGAGGCATTAGATTAAACAGACATGAGGAGACTGCTCTTCTTGGATGCCAAGATGTGGGAGTGCAATAAAGGGAGGTCAAGGTTGGCTCTTTGTGGCCTGTTCTTAAAACCAAAGACATAATGTTGAACAGCCTCAGGATGAAGGAGAATGAGTAATGTCACAGCAACAGGGGAGTCTGAGAAAATATTTCTCTGACCTTTGCAAAGTAGTATACAAAAACAAATGTTCAAAAGATATGAGTCATAACATTCATGGATGTTTTATAAAGTTTCTTCTTTCATGATTATTTTAAAATACATTTTAAAATTAAATCACCAGGAGATACACAGTCACTAAGTTGTTTGGGATTGAATTTCAGGAGCCCGATGTTCCAACACCCATCTCTGTACCAGCTATTATTTTGGTCTTGGGGCCACCCACACCCATGGTGCTCAGGGATGACTCCTGGTTCTGAACTCAGGGATCTCATGCTTGACAATGCTTAAGGGAATAAATATGGTGCCAGGGACGAAACCCTGGTCAGTTGCACACAACGCAAGTTTGCACCTTATCCTCTGTACTCTGCTCCCCCTAATTTGATATTCTAAAAAATGTTCATGAGACTTTATAAGTTGCATATAATCATAACAATAAATTACTCCAAGAAACATTAAATATAGCAAGGACATATTTCTTAGATTTACTAATTATATTATGAAAATTTGACACATAGTGAGCATTAAAACAAAAGTCAAGATAAAATCATTATCACTTTGCAGTTATAAAAATACTTCTAAAAATTATAGGAGTATTGAGTGGAAATAAAAAAATGGTTAGACCTAAATACCCAAACCAAAGTCAATGACAATAGAATGAAGAGACCCAAACTACAACAAACTATACACAAAAGGGACCTGTTACACTTGCAGTCCAGGGGGCTAAAGATGGAGGTATGGGAGGCATGCTGGAAAGAGTGGCGGAAGCATACTGGGAACTATGGCAGAGAGAGGTCAACACTGATGGTGGGAATAGCCCTAATTCTTTATCACTATGTACCTGAAATACTTCTGTGAAAGACTTGTAATTCACATTGGTCTCAAAAATTAAAAAAAAAGGTGCTTCTAAAAATTAAATGACATTGTATATCATGAAGAAACATTGTAAGCTGAAGGCCTCTGATAGGTGAATCCAAATGAGTGATGTCCTTAAGTGTAAAAGTTAGAAATGGAAAATTTAAAGAAATTATTAAAAAAAAAACACAACATGTGAGGGGCCAGAGCTGTTTCACAAGTGGTAGGGCATTTGCTTTGCTTGCAGCTGACTCAGGACAGACTGAGGTTTGACACCCCCCCACCCCACCCCCGTGTCCCATATGGTCCCCTGAGCCAGAAATGGTTTCTGAGTGCATAGCCAGAAGTAACCCCTGAGTGTCGCTGGATGTGACCCCAAAACGAAACAAAACAAGCAAACAAACAAGAAAAAAATGAACATTTAAGTCAGGTAAAAGTCTAATAGCAAATACTAAGAAGAAAATACAGGGTATTTTTGCTTTATATGATGTACCTCAGCATAAGATGCACATAGTTTTTAGATGAAGAAAACAAGAGACTCCAGAAGACAGACAGCTGCTGGGAACAACCAGCCAACAAGGCTGAAGTTTGTTTACAATATGCTGGCCCACAGCTGGTTAAATACATTTACCTAACTTTATTTTATATCAGAAAATAAAAATAATTTTAAAATTACTTTTTAGTTAATATAAAAAAAATAAAAATCCCCAGCACTCACGCTCCAGCTCCAGGTGGCATTCACTCCATAAGATGCACAGACATTTCCCCCCATCTTTTGGAGGGAAAAACAGTACATCTTACAGTATGAAAAATACAGTAACTAATAAAAATGTAAATTCGACAGCCAAAGAAGAATAGAAATGGCAACTATTCGGTATTCTTTTTATAGAAAGTCAAGTTAAAAGTAAATAAGAGAATTATTTTTGCTTTTCTGGGGGGGGGACAAACCAACTGGTGCTTAGAACTCATTCCTGGCTCAGGGATCATTCCTGGCAGGGCTCTGGGGATCATAAGGGAGGCTTGGGGTCGAACCTGGGTCAGCTGCATAAAGACAAGCATGCTGCCTTTGGTACTCTCATTTCAGCCCCTAAAATAATTAACTTCTTAATCAGAATTCATATTTTTAAAGAAAGAAGCATGGTTGCATGAAATTGATGAAATTGCATATAAAAAGTCTACTATTGGGATTTGATGTGTGACAGTGTGGGAATTTATAAGTAGTAATGACAGCCTATAATCTTGATTTACTCCAAGAATGAATATTACTGAAACTGCCAGGGGGAAGAGAACAAGTAGTGATGTAGAGAGTGGGTGCAGAGGAACACACAAGCCCAGACGTCCCTGTGGAGATACTAAATACCACCCCAATCCTTTCTGGAAGAAAAGAAAGTTCCCCAATGCTGTAGGAGAGCCTGCAAGGTCTCTGTTTCCAGTGTGTTCCCATTAAGGAGCAAAGGAGCAAGCCCAGGTGAGAGTAAGCATTGCTCTTATTATGACCATCAGAATCACACAGGAGTTCAAATTCCTCCAGGCTCCATCATGACGACCATGATAGTCCATAATAGACCTCCAACAGCTCTGTCCTGCCATTGTGGGGAGTCAAAAACCATAAAAAGTGCCAGGGTAGGATCAGGGTACACAACCTGTTCCTCTCATGGTTGATCAAAACTAAGATTGACCACTGTGATTTTATTTTATTTTCCATTTTTATTATAACACTGTGATTTATCAAGTTGTTCATGATACATTTGTTTCAGGTCTTCAATGTTTCCACATTCATTCCTCACCAGTGTGACCTTCCTTCACCAGTGTCCTCAGTCTTCCACCAACCACCCAAGCCTGCCTCCTAGTAGGCACAGACACATTTATTTCCTATTGTTTGCTTCATCATAAAGGCAAAGAGAATGATCAAATCTTAGATCAATAAGGGTCAACTTGAAATGATTGTTGTGGCTCTCCAGGGTGATAGAAAACACCACCAAGGTGTGAAAGAAAGATCAGTAAATCTTGAATAGTTTCTTTTGCATGGAGAGTGGTGAATGGGAAGGTCCTCCCAAGTGGTCCACAGGCCCTGGTGCAGATTTTCTGCCGCAGGGTGCTGTTTTGGGTGATATTTGAGGGCCTTCAGGGCTGTATTCCACAAGATACTCTGGAGATCATGGAGGGTCATGGTACCCGGCCTTGGTGATAGAAGGCCTAATGGCTGTACAGTCTCCAGTCCCTTGAATAGGGTTTTGATGCTATATTAAATAATAACAATTTGTTTATTTTTAGATATTATTTGGTCGACAAATGAAAACAAGTATTTTTTTTCTGTTGCATTTGAACAAACCATGAAGCAACAACTGAAGAAAGCAGACAACTCCCATAATGGTAATGGATATTCCGCATTGTTCTGCTAATTTGGGCCAAATCCAGAAAAGCTGAGTGAATAGGACATATATACTAATTAAAGAAAAATTTGTACACTTGCCTTCTCTCAGATATTATATCCGCTTAAACACCAGGAGAGGATGCATTTCAAAGCTATTTAGTGTGAGAAAAATTCTGTGTGTTTGGGTTTAAGAGCTAGTCAGTCATTTAATAACTAATCATTTCCCTCGATGTTTCCAATAGTTGTAAGATGATACCAAACTATCAACTCTAAAGGTGTTTCCTCAACTTTCTTCTTCCCCAAACCTCTTCTTTCAGTATGTAAAATCCTATCTGGATTACTCAGCCTTTCCCCTCCTTGGTATTGGGGATCAATTTGAATGAACTAAAAGGGAAGTTCTGTCTTGGGTCTGAGGCAGAGAGAGCCTGAGGTGAAAGGCCACAGATGCCATGATTATCCTTTCCTGACTGGCTTGGTATTATTTCTTCGCCACTAATCTGCTTCTTCAGACCCAGCTGCATGGGATTTAGAAATATAGTGCCTGGGATGGTCTCACACTTCATGGAATTTTAATTTTGTAAACAGTCATTAAAAAAAATCAACTGGTGAGTCTACAACTTGGGAAGGGGTGTATGGAGCCAGTGGATAATAGGGATCTAATAGTCTGCTAATGGATGAATCTTCTAAAAAAAGATTGTGGTGTTGTTTGAAAACCCCTTTGAATAAGCCAAATTGAAAAGAAAATGAAAACACAGAGAGGAAAGGGAAAGATAGATATTCTTTGCATACAAAACATCCAAAATTTATTATATGGCAATCTGTGGTCTTTCACGATTAAATAGTGAGAGGGAAAAACATGCCTTTGTTTGAGAAACAAAGCTCCCCTTTTCTTTCCTAACAGATCCAAATGACCAGTGAATAGGAAAAGATGGCTAATATTACAAGTTCATGTGGCAAAGCAAAATTTCATCACCTCGATATTTAATGTGAACAGCAGATTGGCAAGATCTCAGTATGGTATGGCAGAGAATCAGGGTTTGTGGAGACCAGAGAATGTCGTCCAGGGTGATTGTGAATGTTGTTGATAGATTCCATTGTGAAGAAAATTGATCCACATTTACTTTTTAAAATATATACTTTATTTTAGCACCATAGTTAAAAAATTGTTTATGATTGGGTTTCTTGATGAATGGTACAGCATGATGGCATACCACCATTCATCAGTATACTTTTCCAGCCACAATGTCCTCAATTTCCCTGTCATCTTCCCCTCGCCTGTTCTTCTTCTTCTTCTTCTTCTTCTTCTTCTTCTTCTTCTTCTTCTTCTTCTTCTTCTTCTTCTTCTTCTTCTTCTTCTTCTTCTTCTTCTTCTTCTTCTTCTTTTTTCTTTTCTTTCTTTTTCTTTGTTCTTCTTCCTCCTTTTCTTCTTATCTTCGCTTCCCCCTCCTCCTTTTCTTCTCCTTTTCTCCTCCTCTTCTCTTGTTTCTTGTTCTTCTTGTTCTTGTTCTTCTCGTTGTTGTTCTTCTTGCCCCCTTTTTTTCTTTTAGGCATTGTGGTTTGCAATATTAATACTGAAGGGTTATCTTGCCCATCACTTTCCCCTTGTTAGCACCCAGTTCTTGTCCAGAGTGATTATTTCCAACTCTCATAGTCACAGTGCTCTCTTCTCTCTATACTGACTGCACTCCTCGACTCTGTAACAAGCTTCCTACCATGGGCTGGTCCTCCTAGCCCTCATCTCTATTGTCTCTGGATATTATTTCCATACAGTAAAGGCTCCACTTGCCATCCAATCCCAGTTTAATGGGTCTGAAGCAAGTCTAAGAACTAAGAAAAAAGATAAACTTAAGGAATAAAGGCATGAAACTAGGGGTCTTCCAGCAACATGGCCTGAGAGCCATGGCAGCATGCTTTTCTTCCGTAAGTCTTTTTTTTGTAATCTTTGTTTAAATGAAGTTTTGTATTTTTTTGTTTTATATTCTACATTCAACCCTCTAAACCAAATTTCTGTGCCTAGGGATTCAACCAATCTTGTCTAGAAAGTCTTACTATGTAGAGCTAGGACTATAATGATTGCCATAATAAGCATTTACAGAGTTTCTCTTGTTTTGTACCCTAAAGAATACAGTATAACTATTAACATAGCATTGACAATATATTAGGTATAACAAATAATTTAGAGAGAAGTTATATAGGAGGAGAGGCATAGACTCTTTGCAAATTTTCTACCACTTTTCCTAGGCGGTCATTTTTATTGACCAGAATCAATCACCTTGAGGGGAAAGGTCGATGTAGTTAACACACAAAAGTACTTACTTCTAATTAAGCCTAGGTGGGTCTTTATATTTTGAAAGGGGGTGTGTGAATGGAAGAGGAAGATGTGTGAGAAAGGGAAAGCAGGGTGTGTGTGTATATATATATATATATATATACATATATATGGGGTATATATATGGGGTATATACATGTATATATACATATATCTACATGTATGTCTACACTTTTATGTTTCTTAAACACAAAAAAATCGAGATGGACTAGATAGTAGTCCATATGTACTCCAAGAAACAAGACCCCAGAATCAGAAATACTAGCTGTGCAAATAGCATGGGTGAGCAGATCCAATCTATTCAGAGCAAAGCTTATTGCAAAGTGAGGCTTAGAGAAAAAGTGGCTTTTATTTTGCATAGGTGCAGTAAAAGCTGGAATAGAAACTTTTAACCTAGATTAGATTAGAACAGAGTGGCCTTTCCCAGAAAGCACTTGGTCAAACCTTTCAAGTGCAGACTTCAGGCCAGTTTTTATATACATATATACCATACTATGTTTTTTTTATATCTCACAAATAAATATGATCATTTTATGTCTATTCCTCTCCCTTTGACTCATTTTACTCAGCATAATATTCTCTATGTCCAACGATGTATAAGCAAATTTCATGACTTGGTTTTTCCTAATAGCCATGTCATATTTCACTGTGTAGACGTGCCACAGTTTCTTGGGCACTTGGGTTGTTCTCAGATTCTGGCTCTTGTGAATAGTGTTTCTATGAACATAGGGATGCACAGGGATTTTCTCCATTGTGTTTGGACACAAATGTATTACTTTTTATAAAAGGTAAGAATCATTCAATAGGGGAAAGAATGTTTTTAACAGAAACTGAAACAACTGATAGAGAAGAAAGAACCTGGGCTTTGACACCATCCATAGAGCCTACAGAGAGATGTGAGATCTTCATTTTTGCTTTTATGAGGGTCTTCCCATCAGTAATCAGGTTAAAAATATAAGAGGCCATTCCTGTTTGTGTTTGTTAGTTTGTCTGTTAGAACTGATGCCAGGTGTCTGGGCAGTGAACTAGGAGACCGTGAGGTATAACTTCACTTCACTTCACTCCTTTGTGTTAGCTTCACCTCCATCAACAACTCTTCAAGGAAGCGGAGGTAAAATCTTAGGCAGAACCCTAAAATCGAATAGCTAAGCAACTGTGGCAACTGTGCATCATATAAATTCAATTCTTTTTTTAATTGTTTTTCTTTTGGGGGGAACCATACCTAGCAATGCAGAAGGCATTCCTCCTTGCTCTTGGCTCAGGGATCCCTCCCAGCAGGGCTTAGAGGTCTATATTCTGTGCCAGGGATTAAACTAGGATTGGCTGATTACAGTGCAGGAGGCCCCCCACTTTGTCCTATTTCCCCAACACCAAAATTAAATTCCTTCTCTTGTTTCAAAAACATCACTGAAGGAATGGATAGGAGGTCCAGCATTCTCAGTCATATCTCTGACTTCTAACTTGAGTATATAAAGATTTCTTGCATCGCTATAAAGAAAACTCAGGATGCAATTTAGAAAAGGGAAACATCATAGGTTTTCAAAGGAAGAAGTTATAGAAAATTGAAAATACTGATATTTGCTTATGTACCATGAGGCAAATACACAAGATATGCTCCCACAGTGCTCCCTCCAGTGTAGATAGAAAAGGTGAAGAGCAGCTGGAATATCATACATGGCTACTAAAAGATAATTATTTTGGCAAACATAAGGGCAGTTCCTTAGACAGCCAAGAAGCACTAACCACACAACTCAGTCATTTCACCCATGAAACCATATGCCAAAACCCGTATCTGCATTTTATTCATAAAATCCAGGCAGATCGATGTGTGACCAACTTATTCTGGGTTTAAGCAGACAACGGAAGAGCACTGGACATACACAGAAGCAAAGTAAAGACCTGCAATAGCATGGCTAGATGTTGCAAATATTATATTGAAGAAAAGAAGCCAGAGGAAAACCAATATACACTTTCTACAGAAAA
>NC_064858.1:3089485-3169485 GCF_024139225.1 Suncus etruscus | reverse complement strand
AGCAGCCGATCCAGGACCAAAGGTGGTTGGTTCGAATCCCAGTGTCCCATATGTTCCCCCGTGCCTGCCAGGAGCTATTTCTGAGCAGACAGCCAGGAGTAACCCCTGAGCACCGCTGGGTGTGGCCCAAAAACCAAAAAAAAAGTAAAGAAAAATAAACTACCAGTGCTCTCTCAGAAAGTGTGGGTAGAGCTCTCATTTAGGGTGATATGAAATACCTTGATATGACCCCCAGATCATGCAGGTATGAGAAGGAAACCTACCCATCAGGGGAGCGTGTGGCCTCAAGGACTCATAACCCTGGACTGAAAAGAGGGGCTCTTTTATCAAAAGCATTGGAGATGAGAGAGTGGCAGGAAGGACAGTGTTTCTAAGGGGCCAGATGCTTCCTTCACCCAGTGCTCAGGAGCCTCTCAGCTCTCCTGTTTGTGGCCACAAGAAAAGGCCACTAACTCCACTAACTTCCTAGTAAAATAGCCATTTGATTCTCCAAGGCCAAGCATGATAATGAAGAAAGAAAATTCCCTGAGAAGATGAACAAGGGCCTGGAGTTCAGGGAACTGTAGCCATCATGTAAGAGCCCCAAAAAAGTCCTGGAAATCACAAGCACAGAGGAGAGATAGATAGAGCATATCTATCTATAGATCATATATCTATCTATAGATCATGTAAAGAAGAAGCACCCCATCTGCTCCTTAGAGCTACCAACAAAGAAGGTGGCAGCACCCCTCCCATTGGCCTGTTGGGTGACAATAACTGAGATCATTCTCAGGATCTCCTAAAGGTGTCCTGAGGATCTGAGAAGGCATAAAGCAGGTTTTAGGGATCCGTGTATTCAGGGTCTGACACCTGAGAGCCAAGAATTACAAGGCAGTTGTACTACCACAATTTCCATGTGCATCCAAGAAAACAAAATCATAATTCCCAGGAGATTTTGCTTTCCCAAGTAAGAAACAAGGAGAAATAATCTCTGGTAGGTACAAGAGTTTCAAGGCACTTGGTGACATTATTTCTGGGGAACAAAACTCAATGGGGTGACTTGAGATTGTTTTGTTTTGTTTTTTAGTTTTTGGGCCACACCCAGTGTCGCTCAGGGGTTACTCCTGGCTATGCGCTCAGAAGTCGCTCCTGGCTTGGGGGACCATATGGGACACCGGGGGATCGAACCGCGGTCCGTCCAAGGCTAGCGCAGGCAAGGCAGGCACCTTACCTCTAGCGCCACCGCCCGGCCCAACTTGAGATTGTTAATATGGCCAATTGGTGTGTTTCTGAGCCATTTGCCTTCCTCTTGTGAACTTTTCATTAAGATAAATAATGCTTATGTTCCACTGAGGTTTCCCAAAACCTGGGAAGGATTCACATTCACTCTATTTGCTTTGGGATAAGAACAAGGGATGAGAGTGCTTTTGTTTCCCCCAGAAGAAATACAAACCAAAGGAAGAAAATGTGGAGAGCTGAGTTTACAAAGTTGGCTTCTAGAACCAATTTTTTTTACCTGCAGCTTTTGTACATGTTGCTTTTGTACATTTTGAAATCATATGGAAGAGTGTCCTTGAAACATGATTCATAGCGAAAGAATACTTACTGCTTTAAATCCAAGGAGAACAAATTGCTTATGGGTTGGACTTGCAGGGGTCTCAAACTCGGGGCCCGCGAGCCACTTGCGGCCCTCTGTACAAATTTTGTGGCCCTGCCATAAAGAAATCTTTTTTTGTTTTGTTTTGTTTTAGTTGTTTGGGTCACACTTCCCAATGTTCAAGGCTTACTACTGACTTTGCACTCAAGGATCACTTCGACTTTGCCTCCTGTGGCCCCAAGGTAAATTGAGTTTGCGACCCCTGCAAGTGACCCTTCTGTTAAAAAACAGATAATCTCAGTGTTTTCTTGGACCACCCCCAAATGTAGAAAGTGACTTTTAATAGTTGAGAGAGCGACCACAGAAAAACACACGATCTTCCTCACATTGAAGTTTAATAAGCAAAGTTATTTATAGACTTGAAATTATAGGGGAAAACAATATGAATCTGGGTAGTCAAAAGAAGAAAGATATTTATATTCAAATCCATTGGGGAATCTTGGGGGAAAATTTACTTCTTAATATCCCTTATCTCTGATACCTTCCATTCACAGTGGTGTCTATTTTCATCTCTGAACACAGAAGTAAAAATTCCTATGCTGTGTTATTAAAATATATAGTCAAATTGTTTATCCAGCTGCCAAATTATAACTGGAGAAGAAACCAAGATCTTCTTTGTTATTTTTGCTGCCACCAGAATAGACACATTATTGAACTGATGAATAGATTGTTGTTTTCCATAAGCACACTTTCTTCTCAAATCCATAATTTATTCTGCTTCACATGCCTATACATATAATTGGCTTCAGTTAATGGAGACTGTGATGAACATATTTATAAGTTAGAGATAGCATCATGAGTGTTGAAAATAGACATAAGATGAAAAACATTACTAGAAAACTAGCCAATTGAAAGAGTTGAAAATTAAGACATTCATTACACCAAGCCAAAATTCAATTTATATAAGTTGTTTGCTCTTGTCCTATCATCTTGGCTAAGTAACTGGTACTTGGCAAACATCATTTGATCCAAGACTTCATTAGTTTTTTTGTCCTAATAATAATAACAACATTGATCTAACTCAACCTCTTACTGTAAGAAGTTGACTGTGTGAGTGCAGGAGAATTGGTATAGTGGGAAGGGTGTTTGCTTTGCACAAAACCCAGCCAGGTTTGAGTCCCAGCACCTCATATGATCCCCCACCCCAACCAGTAGTAACCTGAGCAAAGAGACAGAAGTAAGCCCTGAATACCTTCGTGCATGGACCTGAAACAAAAACAATACAAATGTGATTTAAAAAATAAAAAGAGTCAATAGTGGGAAATAGGTAGTATGTCCCCAAAACCTAGACTCTGGCAGTAAAGCCAAGTGGTCTATCCAGCATAGCCTATTTGAGCCTATTTGAACGCAGCATCCTGAATATCGCTTATAAGCCACAGAAATCAATTGTTCAGAGTCTGGAGGAATTCCAAGAATGGAGGCCCATGGGTGCACAGGGCTCCACAGGAAATCAAGGCTTCAAAAATGGACAGAGTTTATTGCTGATGAGTCCCTATTTCCTAGCTCATACATAGGAGCTAATTCTTTTTTTTTTTTTTTTTTTTGGGTTTTTGGGCCACACCCGGTGACGCTCAGGGGTTACTCCTGGCTATATGCGCTCAGAAGTCGCTCCTGGCTTGGGGGACCATATGGGACGCCGGGGGATCGAACCGCGGTCCGTCTCCTAGGCTAGCGCAGGTAAGGCAGGCACCTTACCTCCAGCGCCACCGCCCGGCCCCATAGGAGCTAATTCTTACATGGAGAACCTGGTTATTACATGACAGGAGAGGCAGGAAGCTCTGGTGATGCTTAAGTACACTCATCAGATTCATGGGGACTCTAATTTCACAGTCTAACCACTTTCCAAGATCCTTCTTCCCCAAATAGTCACATGGGGATGAGAATTTAGCATTTATGTGTTTGGGGGCAGTATTGAGTACGTAGGTGAATTCCCACAAGGGCCAGTGTTCCTCCAGGCGCATGATAGTCTGTGTCAAAGATGAAGATGTACAAGAAGAAACCATTGGGATCCCGAGAAGGTGCCCCATTGCAGGGGGAGAGAAAGACGGGGAAAAATTGTTACTGCAGAGAGAAAACAAGACTGAGGGATGACACCGTCTCCATCTGGGACATCTCCAATGGCAACCACGAAGGGGAATCTTTTTCTCATGTTGAAAATTTACAAAGCATCTTTATGAGTGTTTTTCTCTAATGGCTGAACAGGTTTCATTCATTGCTGGTCCACGCATTAAAACTGTTCGGGGGAAAAAAAAAAACTGTTTGGTCCTGTTAGGTGAAGCCATAAGTGGCCTAAAAGCATTGTTTGGGAACCTTCATTACCAACAGAAAATTAAGGGATGTGTTTTTATCTCTTTTTGATCAAAATAGGTTCCTCCAAGGAAACAAAGTCCATCCAAGAGCAGCTTCCTGTGGCTCAACCATGAAGCAATGACGACATGTTAGTGTTAGGCCCAGAGCAGTTGGAGAGAGAGGCAACAAACGGAGGCAGAAGCGGGGAGTCCAGTAAACAGTTTCTCCAGCAATCTGCGAAGGCAGCAGGAACAAACCGACAGGAGCATCAGTGGCAGTGTCTTCTAAAGCCCAACTCACCTCCAACACTTCGAAGCTTTATATCACCTGGCCAACTGTCATCCTGCAGTAGTTACAAGGGACAGGCTTCTGGTAACCAACGTCCTCATCCTTAAAGGGAAACTAACACTCTTATGAGTCACCAAGGGACATAAGTGTCTCTGTTCCTTATAATGACAAACCCCACAGGAAAAGGGAAGATGGGAGATGGAGGAAGCAGAAATGACGTCAAGGTGTCAGGAAGTGTGCGCACCTGCTTTCTGCTTTACAGTTCACTCCTGCACACCTGCACGAGAGAGTTGAGAGGTCAGGAGTGCAGAATACAACGATGGTGTGAAAACACAATTGTGAGTGCCCAAGTGTCTGAGTCAGCTCTCTTCCATACCTCAGGAAAAAATTTTTTCTACTTAGTACAATTAGTAACAAGTAGAAAGGAGTTAAATAAAATGAAACAAATGGGCTCTTTATCAGGGAGAAGAGGGGAGAAGGGCTTAGGTATTACATAATTGGATAAGTGCCCCTAAAATCTCTGCAAACAGACAACTTCATAGTAAATAGAAATGATGTCTTTTCCCTTCAGAAAAAACTCTTTAATTAAATGTCTGCCTTTCTACACCTGAGAGAAGGCATTGGCGAAGCAAAATATATATTTTTTTTTATTCAAGTTCTATTATTTCTTGCAAGATTACTCTTGTAAAAATAAATCTCTCTAGGCTTCATTTAAAAAAAACTATACTACGAGCTACTTGCCATAATTAAGAGAATTGTTTTTGAAGATATAAAAAGCCCAGAAATGAATCCTCCCCTAAAGTCACAGCATTAAGATTTCTTGATCTTTTGAGAATAAAAATCAAAAATGAATTTGTGTTTTAACTTTTAACTCAGACTATAAAAACAGTGAAGGCTGTTAGGAATACAATAGTGCCATGAATACAAAGAGTAGTACAATGATGTGTACACTGAGTTCAATGAAGTGTACAATGAGTGAGAACAGTTATTGTGAGTACAATCAGTGAGGCAGTGTGTATAGTGAGCACAATAGTGGCACAAAGAGTTTAGTGAGTACAACGGATTGTAAGGACTATAGTGGTACAGTGAGTACAAGACAAATAGAATGAGTGGTACTTTTAGCATATGTTGGTTATAATGAGTAATAAACTGAATACAATGACATGTATAATGAGTGGTACACTGAGTACAATGAGAGTATAATATTTCTCAGCCCCAATCAACAAAGACAGAAAAAATGCACCCTGTCAAACTTTTGTAATAAGTTCAGGATCACTCCCTGTAGGCTGAACTCCTTGGGTACTTTTCTTGTTTAGTCACGAGACTAAAGTTTTTTGCTTTTTCTAAAATAAAAAATGTTAACTAGATGTATATTTTAAGTATTAGTTTGAATTATGAAAAAACAAAGATTGCGAGGAATGTTAACAATGCAATGATTATAATAGGTGGTACAAGGAGGGCTAAAGTACAAGTAAAATGATGGAGAAAGTTAAGTATAATTGTAACTGTTAAGGTGTCTATACACTATTGAACAACCAATGGGTCAGAGACGAAATTAAAGAGGAAATCAAAACATTCCTGGAAGAGATGAAGTCATGAAATTTTCCTATACATGGATGTACATGAAATCTACCATGCTGAGTGAAAAAAGTCAGAGGGAGAGAGAGAGACGCAGAATAGTCTCACTCATCTATGGGTTTTAAGAAAAATAAGTCATTTTTGTAACAATCCTCACAGACAATGAGAAGAGGGCTGGAACACCAGCTCACTCCATGAAGCTCACCACAAAGATTGCTGAGTATAGCTATAGAAATAACTACACAGAGAACTACCATAATCAAGTGAATGAATGAAGGAACTGGAAAGCCTGTCTGGAGTACAGGTGGGGGTGGGGTGGGATGAAGGGAGATTTGGGACACTGGTGGTGGGAATGTTGCACTGGTGAAGGAGTGTTTTTTACATGACTGAAACCTAATCACAATTATTTATGTAATCAAGATGTTCAAATAAAGAAGAAGGAAAAAAAGATTTTTACAACTCAAAAAAAAAAAACATTCCTGGAAACAAACGAGAATGAAAACACAAATTATCAGAATCTGGACACAGATAAAGCAGTACTAAGAAGAAAAGTTATAGCTTTGCAAGCATCCATGAGAAGGAAGAAGGTGCATAAATAAATAACTCAATGCCACAGCTTACAAAACTGAAAAGTGATCAACAAAATTAACCAAAAATAAGAGGACAGATTGAAATAATAAAGCTTAGAGTAGAAATTAATCAATGATAAATCAAAAAAAAACAGTCTGAAAGATCAATGAAAGCAAGAGTTGGTTCTTTGGAAAAATAAACAAGATCGATAAACCACTAGTAAAACTCACAAGGAAAGGAAGAGAAGCTTAATAACTGAATCAAAAGTCAAAACAGGCAGATTATCACAAATACTACAGAAATTCAAAGAGTAATCAGAGACTACTTTGAGAAACTCTATGCCACAAAACATAAAAATCTGGAAGAAATAGATATATTCTTGGACTTTATAACCTCCCAAGGTTGAACCAAGATTATCTAGTATATCTGAACAGACCCATCACCATTGAGGAAATTAAACTGCCAATAAAAAGTCTTCCCAGAAACAAAAGCACAGGCCAAGATGGATTCACTAACAAATTCTTTCAAACCTCCCAAGAGGACCTACTGCTTATAATTTTCCTGCTCTTCCAGGAAATCAAAGAAACAGAAATACTCCCAAATAGTTTTTATAAAGCTAACATCATCCTGACACCAAAAGCAGAAAGAGATACCACCAAAATATAGAACTATAGATCTATATTCCTGATGAACACAGATGCAAAGATTCTCAACAAAATCCTAGCAAATAGGATCCAGTGCCTCATAAAGGACCAAGTAAGATTCATTCCATAGATGCAAGGATGGTTCGACATAAGCAAGTCAATCGACATAATACACCACATCAACAAAAGGAAAATTAAAAACCATATGATCGTATAAATAGATGCAGAAAAGCATTTGATAAGGTCCAACACTTGTTTATGATTTTAAAAACTCATGGGAATGGAAAAAGTATGTTATGTCACCATAATTTGATTCTTTTATAAGGGGAAGAGTTTTTATATTTACATATATTTTTTTATATTCTCCATTATTCATTTAACCCAACACCCTAGTCCTGGTCTTGGAAATCATCTACTCTCGTTTCTAAGAGTACTTTTATAGATTCTACGAGGAAGAATAATCAGAATATTTGCCT
This sequence comes from Suncus etruscus, assembly GCF_024139225.1. Classification (NCBI taxonomy): domain Eukaryota; kingdom Metazoa; phylum Chordata; class Mammalia; order Eulipotyphla; family Soricidae; genus Suncus; species Suncus etruscus. The sequence continues at coordinate 3,162,004 of NC_064858.1, read as the reverse complement.
TTACTCTGTTTAACTTAGCATAACTCTTTCTAGCTCTGCTTTTAAAAGGTAATTATATTAACTTAACATTAATTTCTAAATACTAGCTTTTCTTTATAGGAAAGAGTCCAAACTCCATCTCTAGGTATCAAACTTGACCAGTTCTGAACCTTGGCTTGCTTCAGACATTTAGCTTTGGACTTTATTAGGCAGAGGTCAGAATGATAACATTATGATGCATTATGCATCATGCATAATGATATAGTATGATATAATATGATGGGTATTGCCTTGCAATTAACCTACCTAGGTTTTGGGAGGGGGTTGTTGTGTTTTGTTTTGTTTTGTTTAGTTTTTGGAGCATGTTCAGTGACTCTCAGGGGTTACACCTGGCTATATGCTCAGAAATTACTCCTGGCTTTGGGGACCATATGGGATGCTAGGGGATCAAACCATGGTCCATCTTAGGCTAGCACATGCAAGATAGACACCTTACCAATTGCACTACCATTTCGGCCCCCCTAACTGGGTTTTATCTGTGGTATCTAATATGGTCCCCTGAGCTAGCTAGGAGTGATCCCTCTTGGCAGAGCCCATGGAAAATCCTGAGCATCACTGAGAATGGCACTAAAAAAAAAAAAAAAAGATGGACTTTATTTCATACACTTATATAATTATGTCTGACACAAAGAGAGTTTTCACTTAAGTTTTTGGGGAAAGAAGAAGTAACAGAAAGAGAAAGAAGAGAGAACAGCAAACACTTTCCCCTGATCTTGCTTTCTTGTATTTGTTATCAGGCTGGGTGGCCTCATGGCTTCTATTGAACATTCAGTCCTAAAATATGACTTGCTGAAAGAAAGTCTTCTATAAATTTTCTCCTTCCTAAAGCTAAATTGCTGGCTTGCTTCTTTGTTAATGAAAGTTGGTGAGCTGTGTTTCTTTCATTGCATTGCATTTCACTTCCCATTTATAGCAGACCTATAGAGTTTATAGGAACTCTTTAAGGGCAGGAATCAACCATGCATTTGTCATCCTAACAGACACAATATGCTTTTCACAATTGCACATATGCTTTAGAATCTATCAATTATTAAATTTTATAGCTAAAGCTTAGTCTCTGAAAAATGGAAAGACTGCATGGTAATTGCAGGAGTCTGTCAATTCTGTGCAAAGGAATCCTAGAGTGTTCGCTCATTCACTTCAGATTGGCCCACAAGGGAGAGAGGCCAAATATAAGATAAATATGCATATGTAAACAACTTTGCAAATCTATGCTAACACCTATGTTCATTGCAACACTTTGCTCAAGAGGTAAGCTATAGAAACAACTCAACTACCCAAGGACCAGTGAATGAATAAAGACTTTTATGGAAAATACTGTGCAAAGTATTGTACTAGAATACAATGAATACATTGAATACAATGTAATACTATGCAATTTTACAAAAAAAAATAAAATTATACAATTCAATGCAGTTTGGCTAGTACTGGAGGGTATGGTGTTAAATGAAATAAGTGAAAGGGAAACTGACAAATATATAATTATCTCACTCATCCTTGATATATAGAGAAGGAAATCCATGTTTAGACTGTAGCAAATAGCAACAACGCTCTGGTTCTAGATTACAAAACTGGGTTACAATACCAAGCAATGTGCAGGGGGCTGAGATATGGGGGTAAAGGAGAATGAAGAGGAAACATAGGACATGAATGTAGGGTCTTGGGCATTTTGGTGGTAGTCAGAATTGATAACTGTTTACATCAAAAGCAAATGTTAATCTATTGTAAACATGTGACCTAAACTAAAATGATCTTTAAAAAATATACATGTGGTGAGTATGGGGTTTTAAAAAATTCAGAGTACATTTTTAAGAAAGTCCTTTAGGAAACCAGTAACAATTGAAATTACCATAGTCTGGAATTTTATTTTAATGGGATTTATTAGTCCTGAGAGGTTATAGAATTAATCAAATAATGTGTGTTTCCACAAAGCAAATAGAATAGCTTCAGGGCTCAGTGTGGCCACTGATTTTATTCTCATTGCCTTTCTGTCATCAAAGGAAATTCCCGGCTTGCAGGGTAAACAAACTCAACACATCTTCAGCAATTTCATGAACACATTAGTATAAACTACTACACAGAGAAAAATATATTAAAGCTGAATGATTTTAATTATTTTTGTCTATTTTGGGCTATATTCCCTAAAACTATATTCCCTAAAACAGGACAGTTCAACTCGCCAGGAATGCCCTACCCCTAATCTCTCAATTCTGCAATTTCAGAACACACGTATCTAGGCTGGATAAAGGAAGAAATGAGCTAAGAGTAATAGAAATCATAATTCACCTGACGTTAAACATGGTTTGCCTGTCCAGTAGATTTTGGGAATCGTTGTTTTTATCTAAATACTTCTTTGAAGAAGTCAGTCAGACTCTGTGTGCTGCTGAAAAGGCAGCCCCACGAGGAGAAATAGTTGCAAACAGCATATTTTATAATTTTGCTGTCACTCTAAATTGAACACAAGAATGAGTCTTAAAGCTTATTCTCTGAGAGGGCAACTTTTTGAAATGTTATATAAAATCTGCATATGTGATCCCAAGTTATCGTAGCAATGGTTTAAACATATGAGTAACATCAATCTTTCTATGTTATATAAAAACTCACAAGTAGACTGAAAACAAAAATAAAGATGGGAGCGTTTCAATAGTTTCCCCTTGGCTCTTGTGAATAATCCTGTCTTTGGCAAAGACAGGAATTGTGTAGAAATCTTTGTAGTTTAGTAAGAAGGTCAAACTACAAAACTGATTCCATGTAGTATTATCGGAATTACAAATATAAGGCAAGCCTACCAATCTGTAAATAACGCTAGTAACAAACTTAAAATGTTAGGAACTATTCTCACCAGTGGAAAACAAAATGTTCTCATACATTTTTCTGATTAATGTGTCTAGGACTAATTTGCATATCTAAGCTCCATGCCAAGACATTTATAATTTGATGAGATACACCTGAACACACCTCTGTAAGTTCTTCCTCAGACTGAAAAAGATTACTTCCAAATCTTAAGATTAATTTTCTAGGTAAACATCATTTAGAGACAATAACAAAATATCTGTGGTACCAGCGACAGAAAATAACTGATAACATAATTAACATCTCTGTTATTTTCTGAAAGCATTGCCCTTTTGCAGTAAATTTTCCAGTTTCTTAGTTATCCAAATCTGACAAAAATTGGGGCTGAAGATGTAGGTAAAATGTAGGGTTTGATTTTTTTCTAACACCCACAGCAAAATTTTGGCACTGATTCTCATGGGGGGATTGGGGAAAGTTCTTGGCCAAGCCTTTTAGTGATCTGTGTGATATCCTTTCAGTCAGCAGTATTTGCGAACCACGGTGCCTAAAAGCAAAGAAAAATAATGAAAAGAAAGGTGGGGAAAATGTCTGACATGGAGGCAGGCTGGGAGGTTGCCAGGAGAAAAATTGGGGGACATTGGGGTGGGAAATGGTACACTGATGAAGAGATGAAGTGTTTATGATCAAAACTCAGCCACGAACAACTTTGTAACTATGTACTTCATGGCGATTCCATTAAAAAAATTTTAATATGAGTATGGGTTTTAAAAGCATGGAAGTAATATTGGTTAGAATAAAAATGAGTGTTTTGATTTGCTTGATATTCAACTATTCATCGTAGGATTCAGGAGAAAAAGGAGTGGGGTGATGTTTCTTGTTACCCATATGCTAAGTACTCTGCCTTTGGGCCGTTTGCCATGGATACAGCTTCCAGTGTTTCACACAGACCTTGACTCTCCAGTGTTTTCAGAGAATTGGTAGACTGGGGGAAATGTCATACACCACAGTATTGGAGCTCGCTGAGAGCCAGACCTGCAGTGATGCAGAACTTCTTTGTTCCCTTCTGGATGTGCTCATAGATTAGAATAAAAACCTTTATCACAGTCCCTTGCCTTTGAGGGGTAGTGTGAAGAAGAGAGGGAAGGAGGGGAAGGGTAGAAGAACGTGGAATAAAAGAGAGAGGAATGGAAAATAAGCCAAGAAGGAAGGAGAGCATAACTGAATAACTGATAAAAGTATATTGCGTTGGTGAAATCCTCAACTCCATCTTAACTGGTGTGGATAGATCATGAACTCCTTGAGTTCAAAGACCAGGCTTTGTTTCCATCAGGGGAATCCTACTTAATCTGATACCCGAGCACAAAACTGTCACCCGATACCGGCCATTTTTCATCCTCCAACAGCGGGTTCATGCGCCTGCTTTCCACAGCTATTCAGCAGTTTTTTGAATATTCTTGCAGGGTCCTAGGGACTTGAACTCATGGAGAAGCTGAGAGCAGCCACCCAAGAGAGCTTGTCGGGTCAGATCTCCCTTCTGCATTATTAGCTCCATGAATAGGATATTTCTCCAGGCAAGAATTGTTAGAGAAGATTCTCACAAGTTTATAAATGGTTTACTTGAAAAGGGCCAAAACCTAGCAGAAGAAGCCTTAGAGAATTGGGTAACACACACCAGTGATCCCTACCTTGCCTTTCCTTTTTTGTTTTTACTTTAGTAAATTACTTTAGTAAATACAGTTACAAGGTTGTTAATAATATGTTTTCCCCCACAGATACAAAGTTGTTCATGATTCAGTTCCAGTCATACAATGTCCCATACCCTTCACCAGCACACATTTCTCACCACCAATTTCCCCAGTTTCCCTCCCGACCTACTCTCTGCCTGCCTCTGCGGAAGGTATATTTCTTCTTTCTCTGGTTTTCTCCCTGTATCTCTTTCTCTCCCCCCATTTCCTTTTTTCCCACTTTGAACACTTTGGTTTGCAATATTGTTACTGACTTTATCACTTTCCCTCCTTCCAGCACCCAGTTCTTTTTTGTTTTGTTTTGTTTGGGTTTGGTTTTTGGTTTTTGGTGATGCTCAGGGGTTACTCCTGGCTATGTGCACTCAGAAATTGCCCCTGGCTTGGGGGACCATATGGGATGTGGAGGGGATCAAACCACCATCCCCCCTAGGTTATCATGCAAGTCAGATGCCCTACTGCTTGTGCTAGCCGCTGCTCCTGCCCCCAGCACCCAGTTCTCATCCAAAGTGACCAATCCTCAACTCTCCTTGTCATAGTGGTCCTTTCTCTTCCCTATCTGCACTTCCCCATCTCTTTATGGCAAGCTTCCTGACCAGGGACTGGGCCTCCTGGCCTTTGTTCTGGATTGTCTCTGGATATTACTACCATACTATTTTTATATCCCATAAATGAGTGCAATCATTCTATCACTCTTCTTCTGACACACACCAGTGATTCTTGAAGAGAAATCTGTGCTAAGATTTAGGGGGGACAGAAGTAATCATTCTCTGTTCCTCTAAAAAGGAGAGAAGTAGGGGCCAATGAGCACCTGATTCTGTTGGCTACAGAGTGTTGTGGCAACTGTTCCACAAGGAAACTGAGGGGTAGTTTCAGCTCTGAAATTCCTTCAGAGAAGGAGGTGAACTTTTATGTTTTTCTAGGAAAAAGCCATTTGATGTCAATTTTAGGAAGGTGATGTCTTCGAAGTCTATGTCAGGTCTGGATGACTTTACAGACTAGCTCAAAAGCTTCTCTAAACATGGCCTCCTGTCTTCCCCCTGAAAAGCCTATAATGGTTTTCTAGTCCTGTCATCAGGAGTGGGAACTGAGAACATTTTTCATCTCCCTTCCAAATGGGACCTCCCTTCAATCTCAGAACTTCCTTTGACTTATCAAGAACTTCCCCCTGATACAGACTAAAATTGTGGCCCCCAGAAATGCATCTAGAAAGCCATCAGGTCTGAGGGTTCATGATGGTGATTAAGGTAAAATGAGATCACAGTGTGCTCAGATCTCATTTGACATATCAAGAGATCAAACCACAGAGGACATTTATAGTCACACGATAAACACAAATATAGTCACATATAAGACATACACTCTGGCACACTCATACAGAGGTAGCCCAGGAGGAAACCACTTATTTCCATTTTGGTTTGCATTTTCCTGATTATAACCGATAGTGGACACTTTTTCACATGCCTACTGGGCGTCCATATTTTCTTGAGTGGTGTGTCTATTTAGGGATTCTTATTTTTCTATATAAACATATTTTTTCTTTTGTCTTATATAGGGCAGATTTTTCTCTCACTTGTTGGATTTTCATAGCCCAGACATAAATTATTTAGTACTGGCTACACATGGAAGGTGTGATTCTAGTGGAGGTTCTTGGCCTCTTGATGAAATATGTGAAAGCTATTCTGGGCAAAACAGGTACAAGCTGCCAATAATGAAGCCCTATTTATACAACTACACGTTGAGGGAAAAAAGCCAAGCTAGGATGGAAAGGGAATGAGGTGACCAAATGTTGTTAGTCCTTCCAAAAATTCTGTGTTGAGAGATTTCTAATGGGTGGCCAAGGGACAAGAGCTGAAGTAAATGTGCCCATTTTCTGTCATCATGAAACCTCTTCAAGCTCTCTGCTTGAGAGGAAAGGTACGTCAATCAAAAGATTTTTAATGTTCTGTGGAGCAGCAAGTTGAAACTAGAAATATAAAGCAGTGCTCAAAGAGAATCTGCCTATTGAATGGAAATAATGGATTGATTTATGCGACCTTTCAAATGACTTTGCAGGGGGACTGCTTTAGTCAGATTGTTATTGTCATTTCGACAGTGCACATAGAAAAGAGATAAGGAAAGAAGCAAAAGATAGGAAAAGTAAAAATCGCATGGAAAACTAACAACGTTCTTTCTGGTAGATAGAAATAGTAAACCTTGTGGGAAAAAATATCCACAGACTTCCACAACCTGCTCACAACTTGTAATGTCCTCTGTGCTTTTTTTCGTTAGGGTAGATGCTGCTTTCTCGTCTCGAGCTTTACTTGTTATTATTTTTGGGTTTGGGGTTCACACTCCGTAGAATGCTCAGTATTTCCAACTGCTCAGTGTCTTCTTTGGTTAGGTAACTTTTCCAGGCAGAGGATATGCAATTGATTCATCTCTCTTCTCTCTATTATCATGTCTTTAAACAAATTGGAACATCAAAATTCACAGTTGGATTTCTCATAATCAAAAGACATAGGTAGACAGCCAAAAAGTAAAGATACCTTCAAATAGATCAGAAAAGTGGCTTCCAATCAATTCCATTTAGCACTTTTCTTCTCTGGAGATGGTATTTTTTAATCTATGTGGAATTGACAATAGCCGTGGTTCAGAGTTTTCTTAGTGATTTCACTTCTCGGTGCTGTGAATTATGATTCCTGGGCTGTGTGAATTATAAATCAGACTTATAATTCAGTTATCATCTTCAGGGGATCATACGTAGTGTTGGGGTTTAAACTGGGTTTGAACACAGGCAGAGGCAAATGAATACCTTACTTCCTATTTTACCTTACTGGCCCTACAATGCTTTCGAATATAATCCATAAAGCCATAAGTATTTATAAAATATAGCAGTAATAAAGAATATCATCCCCAAGGACCACTTGTTTCCTTGCTTCATTTTGCACTTATTGCTTGAAAGTTGCCATGGATTTTTGTGAAACTTTTTAATTACCTATAATTTAAGAATTCCTTACATTTGCTTTGAAGTTTATCTTAGTACATGCTATTCTCCATTTGGGCTTATCCAGTTTGCCAAACACTTTGAAAAGATCATTACCTTTTAACTGAGATACAGTGTGTGCACAATCTAATGTTGAGATACAACATACCTTCTTTTTCCTTATGAAATATTTCTATGATCTCAAGAAAGGAGCTTAATCCCCTTCCTCAGGCATCACTCCGACCTGAACACATCAGAGATACCTACTCTCCGATTTCACTCATCAAAAAAATATAGTAGCTTTTCTAGAATCTAATAAAATTGAAATCACCACCGTGCTCTGTTGATCATCTATAGAGTTATACATAAGATGGGATACAGATACTGGCATGAACCTAGATTTAGGTAAAGACACAGATGTAGACACATGTGGCAACATAGAAAAGATCAATAAAGATATACAATAGAGCAGTTTAGTTATAGGACATAGTAAGATAATGACACATGGTATAGCTATAGTTACAGCGTCTGTAAGTGCTCAGTATAGACATAGCATAGATTCTGCTATCAACCAGGGACATGAAAGCTCTTCCATGTTGTCGCAGTCAAATCTATTAAGATACATCATTTATAGTAGATTTAAAGATATACTCTGATTATATCCTCAATACTTCTTTTAGATTAAAACTCACATATGTGATTGCAGGATCATGATAGTACTGTCTTCTTATTTTAAAAAAAAAGGAGCCCACACTTTTTTGCCCTGAAAGCTACCTTTATTAAAATTGATTTGTATTTAAACAATTTTGATTTCCAAAGGTATTTTATAGTTGGATTTAGAATAGGACTATTTTAGCACCAATCCACTACCAGTGTCCATGTCCCTCCACCAATGTTCCCAGAGTCCTTCCCATGCCATCATCCCCGTCTCCAGCCTGCCAGCACAACAGGCCTGTTTTTAATAGTTGGTTGTTTAAATTTGGTTGTTAAATCTCCTGAGTTCATTGTTGTTGACTCTCTGATTGGATATTTAGTTCTGTCCTTTCTTAACCCTACCAACATACCTGAGTCCCCTCTGTCCCTTATTGTTTTAGGTTTGTTTTTCTCCTCATCCACTCTGTTTCTTTCCCTCTCCTTACTATACTCTGGGGCCAAGAGTACTCTCAACGACCCCCCGTTTAACTCATTGCATTCCTTCATGCAGTTATTCTAAATATCACATAGAAGTGAGACCACCCTGTATTTTTCCTTCTGACTCCCTTTTTTTTTTATGTAATCTCTTCCAGTTCCATCCATATTGCAGCCAACTGAATGATGGCATCATTCCTTACAAGCTGCATTCATTTTACATTTCCACACACTGTGCAATGTATTTCACAGTTTCATCAACATTTTTGTTCAAATTTCTGTTCCGGAGTGGTGAGAGGTTTCAATGCAGGAGACCTAATCTGTCCCCGTGTCCTACCAAAAGTCCCAGGTGAAGGCCATTTTCTCAATCATGGTCTCCTCAACATTTACTCAGGAGTTCTCTGACCTTCCCTGTGATGACAGGTGTGGGGATGGTGGTGGTGGTAATTTCCCAAAGGAAGGAGTCTCAGAGATGTTGGCATGCACCCCTTCCCACCAGGGCTCCAGACTCCGCCCACATTCAGCCTTTAGCTATTGGCCAGACGGCATTTATGCATTTGTCCTGAGTAAGCCAATCCCTGTTTTTCCTCCCTCACTTTCATGTTTTGGGGAACTTTACTTGTTATTTGTTCACTCTCAGACTTTGCCTTTCTAGTAGGCTCAAAGTTATCCAGTTAATGTGATCTTGGCTTTTTCTTGTTCCAAGAGTGGAACAATACTCTTTCCTATACTCTCCAGCTCCAAATGAAATGACACCGCCTCTGTCTTCTTACTCAGCAGACCTCCAATAAGACAGGAAACATGTAGGAGACAGCTGATCATGTTCCACTTTCATGCATGTTAGCTGATTCTAGGAAATAAATATTTGACTCCATCAAGATCATCTTCATTTACCCCCACTCATCACAGGCCAATGCTTACATTTTTCAAATGAGATCTACTTCATTACTAAAAAAAAATAGTCAATTTAGTCTAATCAGAAATATAGCTGGTCATGGCCAAAGTAGAATTCATTTGCAGTTTCCAAATATATTTTATCATTACTTAGCAAATTCCAAAGGCACTGTCCTTAAGCCATGCATCAAATACAAATATCTAAGCAGTCTTTTTCTTCCCCTAGTCCTGTGGTATATGTTGAGTTAACAGAAAAGCAAGCTACAATGACTGTTCAAGAATTATGGTTTTAATTAGGAAGAAGAAAACTGCAAAGGGCTTATAAGTCTAGCTTGTAAGCTTATCAAATTTAATCAAAAACTTCCTAAGTGCCCTGGGTCTTATTACAGAATTAGAATGAAATTCTCCCGAGAAAATATTTATCTTGCAAGTTTGCAAACATCATTTTTGTTTCATTTCCTCTCCAGGTCAATCCAAAAATAGTAGATATTGGTAGTGGCTAATAATCTATTTTGCAAAGTTTTAGAAATCTATTTCCTAGCATTAGTCTCCTAGGCTTACCCTAAACATTCTAGGGCTAATCTCTGGTTGATCTAACACACACACACACACACACACACACACACACACACACACACACACACGTGATTGGAGACCCACAATCTATTAACTGAAATAAAGGTTTGATGTCAACTTTCATCTTCTTCATGGCCCAACTCTTGAATTGTTGTTTTTTTTCTAGCCCAACTGTCCCTTACCCCAAGTTTGACCAATCACAAAGTGGGCCTCCTTCACTGCCATTGCTTCATTTTAAAATTTTATTTTACTGAAATATTAATGACACACATTATGCACTTCATCACAGAAAAACACAGGACATTAATGTCTGTGCAGTAAAAAAAAAAATCCCTATTACCTCTTGACTTTCCCCAAACTTAACTAGTCAGAACTATCTGTTCATCAAAAGCTGAACAAATAGCACAGGAAGAATACTAATACAAATTCTGTATATACTTTGTATGTATTTTACATCATAGATTTAGTTCTCAATCTTTTTCTTTTTTTATTGAGGAAACATGACTTGCAAATATTTTCATAGTTGAGTTTCAGGCATGCAATGTTCCAACACCAATTTCATTTCCAGTAGCAACCTTCACTCCACCAGTGTGCCTCTTTGTTCTCTAACACCACCACCATCCTACCATGCCTTCTTGACAGGCTCATTTTTAAGTTTGATTGTTGTAGTTTGGATCTTGTGCTTTCAGTTTTGTTGGTTCTGTGGTTCAGACATAAAGATATAATGTAGGTCTGCACAGCCACTGTGTTCTGGGGTCCCCTGTTACTTACTGACTGTCTCTTCTTACCTCCTCCTTTTGCTTTCTTTCCTCCCCAACTCTTCTCAGTTCAATGCACCCCCTTTTTATACTTAATAGTCACTGTCCCATTGCTTATAAACCACAGATAAGTGAGACCACCTGGCATTTTTTGTTCTTTTTCTCTAACTCTTTTAATGACATGACACCTCCAGTTTCATCTGAGTGGCAGCGAATTTCATGATTTCATCCTTCCTTGCAGTTGTGTTGTATTTCTTTGTGTAGCTAAATCATGCCTTCTTAACTACTCATACCTAGCATATTTTTTAATTTAAATCATTGTTATTTACAAAGTTCTTCATAGTTGGGCTTTAGACATATGATGTTTCAGCACCAATCCTACCACCAGCATCAACCTGACTCCATTAATATTCCCAGATTCATCCCATGTCACCACCCCTGACCCCAGCCTACCAGCATACAGGCATCTTTTTATGTTTGGGTCTCCTGATTTCATTGTTGACTCTGTGGCTTGGATAATTAGTTACCTGTATGTCCTTTTATTATTTTTATAATGAATTTAAGCACTGTGATTACAAAATTGTTCATGATTGAGTGTACACCGCCATTCACCAGTACACTTTTCCTGCCACCAGTTTTCCTCACATCCACCCCACCTTCCTCTGTGCAGGCATTTTACTTCTCTCCATCTCTTTTTATCTTCTTCTTCATCTTCTTCTTTCCTTCTCTTCTCTTTCTTCTTCTTCTTCCACTTCTTCATTTTTGACACTTTGATTTACACTATTGCTAATGAAGGGATACCATGCATATCACTTTATCTCCTTTCAGTATCCAGTTCTTGTCCAAAGTGATCAGTTCCAACTATCATTGTCACAGTGTATTGTTCTCTTCCCTAACTGTATTCACTCCTCTTTATGGCAAGCTTCCTACTGTTAGCATCCAGAGTCAAAGGACAAGACCACACAATTAAAATAAAACAAAGCAAAGCTTTATTCTGTCTACCAACAAGCTACAGGACTTCCCAATTAGGGCCACCTCCTGCAGAAGGTGACCTCCTCCCAGGGGTAACAGCCAGGTTATATATAGGACTAGAAGCAGGAAACCTTGACCTTTAAGTTGACTGGGTGTTGTCTAGGATGTTTCTAGGGTGTTTCATCATGTCCTTTTATAGCTAGATATCAAGGGTGGTGTATTGTGATTGATAGGACCTTGGGTCTACATCATTATAGTTGGGATAAAAACTTAGCCCTTTCAGGGTTGGAGAGATAGCATGGAAGTAAGGCATTTGCCTTGCATGCAGAAGGACGATGGTTCAAATCCTGGCATCCCATATGGTCCTCCATGCCTGCCAGGAGAAATTTCTGAGTGTAGATCCAGAAATAACTCTTGAGCACTGCTGGGTGTGACCCAAAACCCAATCCCTCCCCCCCCCAAAAAAAAAACCTTAGCCCTTTCATGGAACTTAGAAATGAAAACTTAACTTTGGATTGACAAAATGGAGTTCCTTCTACTACTACCATGGACTGGTCCTCCTGGCCCTCACCTCTATTGTCACTAGATATTATTATCATATCATCTTTTATTTTCTTACATCCTACAAATTAGTAATATTATTCTATATCTAGCAGTCTCCCTCTGACTCATTTCATTCAGCATAATAGGCTCCATATACATCCATATAAAAGCAAATTTCATGGCTTCACTTTTCCTAACAGCTGCAGACAGAGTATTTCATTGTATGGATGTACCACAGTTTCTTTAGCCATTCATCTGTTCTCAGGCACGAGGGTTGTTTCCAGATTCTGGCTATTGTAAATAGTGCTGTGAATTCTGTTATTTCTTAATATTACCAACGCACTTGAGCCCTAACCCTAACCCTAACCCTGTCCCTCATCATTTCACATTTGTATTTCTCCTCCTCTACTCAATTTCTTTCCTTCTCCTCAATATATTATATATTATATATACTTGTATATATCATATATATTATATATATAACATATTTTAAAGATATTCTCCCAGTGGAGTAAATTAAAGAAAATGTTATTAATAAAATCATAATTATTCATGGGGAGAGAACTCCAGAGGTAGAGCACCCTCCTAGCATTCGTAAGCTCCTGAGTCTGATCGCTGGTATCTCATAGTACTCTGCTACAGGTGACATTTTTAAAAAATAAACTTACATTTATTATACTGGAGCTAGTTCTTGTTCAGTATTGTCCAATATGTATTCTTATATCATATGTTTATAAAATAAATTTCCCTTAATACTGTCTTGTGTAATACAAAATGTTGCTTTCCCAATACTAGACACTCAAAAAATTTTAGAAAAAGATAATATGAAAATAAAATTAATATTTATTTTTAGGGATAGTGAAAAAGCTGTATTTTAGTGGTCCCATACCATTTAAACCCTTACGTGTTGACTCTTTTGTAGATATAGATATAAATAAAACCATTGGCATCACTTTGTATTGCAAAATGAGCACTATAGCATGTCTCTTTTATCTTTCCTTAGCAACTTTGAAAGGTTCAGTACAATATTGCTCACTCTTGCCTGCTGTCCCTTACATTCCCTTGACTTCTTTATGTCATTGCTTCTACATCTGGTTTGGTTTGGTGTGGTTTGGGTTGGGGCCCTCATATGGCAATACTCTGAAGCTACTCACAACTCTGTGTTCTGCGGTTGTCCAAGAAAATCCTTTGAGATCATTTAGTGACAGGAATCAAATTCAAAACTCCCACATGCCAACATGTGCTCCAGCTCACTGAGCTCTCTCTCTCACCAGATTTCAGTATTTCAGTACTCAGTATTCAGGTAAAATCCCCCTGGCTATCACTGGCTCCTGTGGATGAGATGGGATCTAAACAGGTCCCAGAAAATGCACTGCTTTTCCAGCTTGCTTTTCTGGGAAGTCTCTGGTAACATCTCGATTCTTCTGGTAAAAGAAGTGGTGGTGGCCAGATTGCTTCCAACCTGCTTCATGGTAGAAGAGTTGGTCTGAGGACTGGTGCTTGGATAAACATGTAAGGGCCCATTTTCTATTTTCCAGAGCTAGAATCAACAGGTTGTCCAACAGTGTCCATTAATGACTCCAGCTTTTTGCCTGGAGCATGTGCAGGGCCCAAAGAATGTGGTGTCTTGTAGTCTTTGGAGCTGGTCCCATGAGTTGAGACTTTGTATAAGAGTTTATTTGTGGAGGGATATAGGTGTTTTTTTCTTCCCTTCCATAGAAAACATTGAAGATACAATTTCCTCTGTATTCTTACAGCCCGAGGAGATGCTTTGAAGGACTCCCTAGTATGCTTGCTCTCAGAGGCAGAGCACAACTGTCTTTTCTCTTGTCTGAGTGAAGTGAGAAACCTCTTGGGGATTGAATTAGGCTTTTCTTTTTCCTGAATCTTTGTGTTTCTGCCTTCTTTCTGTGTCCCCTTTCACCAATTTGTGATAACTCAGCTAGCCCTACACACACACACACACACACACACACACACACACACACACATCTCTACTCCTGCAATTTTCATCTTTATGCTGTTACCCTAGGAAAGACCTAGAACAACTGATTAGGAAAGAGGAGCTCCCTTGGTAAAGAAACAACCAACCCAGTCTGGAGAACAGCTTCAAAGAGAAGGAATAGGGATTCTGGGTTTATGCCTAGCAGAGAGAGGGGAAGAGAGACACAGAGTGAGAATTAACTACTTATACACAATCCAGTAGCTCTCCAGAAAGTTCATACATATTCATGAAGAAGAACATATGTAATTGAGGAATATGTAGCACAGGCACAGGAAATAATAGTGAAAAGACATTGGGGGAGTAGTTTGAAGATCAAGGTGATTAGTTGGGGAAGGGCCCCCTTCTGTAGTCTATACTAAATGGTGGTTTCTTCTTTCTGTCTACAGATGTCAGATGAGTTTCTTTCCATAAAACAACTATTTTATCAGTTTTAGTTGATATTTGTTAAGAGTTTGGGTGTAGGGGACGTACCCAGTGTTGTTCAGAGCTTACTCCTGGTTCTGTGTTCAGGGATCATGCTCAGATGTTGAAGCTGGATAGACTGATGCAAGGCCAAGTGCCCTACCCATTGTGTTCCCTCTCCAGCCTCCTTTTTAGTTTTAAGCAATGATATTTAGAAGGTGCTCATGATTTCAACACATCATGTGTGTTGAATAAGACTCCTTCTAGGAATGATTTTCATTTCTTCCATTGTCTGCATTGAAGGACAGAGACATTGTATACATGGCCATTCCACCCAATGAAAGAATCTTGAATGGAGATATATTAAAAAGACTACTTATAAAAGTGTGCGTATATGTGTCAGGGGTAAGTTTGTGTTTATAGCCAGGTAAAAAAAATTCCCTTCCTTAATGGGTAAAACAATACCCAATATTTGGAGAAGCTGGTATTTTGAGGCAATGTCCAAGATGTAACAAAAAATACAGCATTGGTTACATTTTTGAAAATGAAAAGTAAATTGTGCTTATTTTACAGAAAGAGAGCTTTCCTTTTTCCTGATACAGCAATTTCTCTGGACCACACAACAAAACATTTGCTTTACCATATTGTGAGATTGTTTGCCTTAATTTTAAAAAGGAGAGGAGGGAGAATCCCTTGTTACAACTTTCTCTAAGCTCATTGAATAAACAGTCACATCTTGAGAACAAGAATATATGGAAAGTGAGCAGCAGTTTTCTGTAAACCACACATACACACAACAAACACACACAGACACACACACAGACACGTTCTTTGTTCAAGACGAATTAATGTTCAAGCATTGCTACCAAATCAAAGTCAATGGCTACCGTTGCCAAAATCAGAGAAAATACTCTTACAATGGAGTGTGACCCTAGGCAAGTTCAAACATGGCTGAGACACAGTTTGGTGGAGAGAAGAGGGTCATTTTATGCGAAGAGTACAGCCAAGGAGGGAGATCACTTGGGTAGCAGGTTCAGTAGGGTTTTTGTCACAGTGAGAAATTCTTGACACTCATCAAGATAGCTGTTGATTCTTTGCATTTCCTGGGTTGATGTCGAGTCCTTCGAAACACAGTGTCATGAGAAAGGAAATAAGCATCAAGGTCATTGTACCGAGTCCCCTAGTGAGAAAGAATCTGGAATAAAAGATGAAAAGCATCTCGTTTTGCTCTTCTGTCTCCTTTTGTCTCCAGCTCATAGACCAAGGTCTATCTCACTCAATACTGAAAGAAAAGAACATTTCTTCATCAGCCAGAATATGAAAGGGGCCATCTTTATTTTTTTTCTTTTTAGGGAGAAAAAGGAATATATACATCAGTGCTCAGGGATCACATATGATGATGTTGTAGGGACCATTTATGGTGCTGCCGATTGAACCTATATACTAGGCAAGTGGCCTACATGCTCTACTATATTGTTTCAGCCCCAAGAGTAAAAGCTATTTGAAGGAGAACTTTACACATCTTGGGACAGGATATATATGTATACGTATGTATGTATGTGTGTGTATATACATAGGCTTGTTGTTCTTAGTCCTGAAGCAAAGCCCCGAAAACCCTTTCTAATTTCCTGAGTACCGAGGAAATGGTAGTGTCTGACCCAAAGCACCTCAGTCCTTTAGTATATTCTGAGCAATAGGAAAGTCTGTGTTCTTTTGAAATGATGTTTGGTGGGTTGGATGGCTTCAGCTTGGGGGCAGAATGTTCAAGCCCTACTGAAATAAATGCACTCTACTGAGTAGGAGAAAATAATCCTAGTCTTTATACATATGTGTGACAAAGGGCTAAAATCCAAGATACATGAAACACTGAGATCAGTAACAACAATAACAAATAACAACCCACCCAAAATGAGGAGAGGAATAAGCACAGCCAAGGTAGCCTCAAAGGTATAGTCTAAGAATATTGTAGAAGTAGCACCCCAAAAAGTATAGGAAATGGAACTTAATGAAGCAGCCCAGATAATTCTCTGTAAATGCAACTGACATCTCAGAAGATTCTACATTGTAGAACACAAAACTGTTGATAACATTGCAGTTAGAGAGACCTATACATGAAAACTTCAAAACACTTAAGAAAAATATTAAAGAAGACTTAAAATGAAATCCAAGAACATTCCATGCTCATGGATTGAAAGAATCAATATCAAAATGACCACCTTATTATCTACCTATATCAATGCAATCCCTATTCAAATTCAGACACCATTCTTTATGAACTTAGAAAATTAATTATAAAGTTTTTGTGGAACCATTTTATCATGAAAACACAATTTTAATGAGATGTTGTCTCATTAAATGGCATATATCAAATTTCTAGAAACAAACAGTATTGACATGAAGGAAATGAACAAGAACCCTTCATTTATTGTTGGTGAGTATGGAAATTTTAGAGAGATTTCCCCTAAAAAAAGTTGGTGGTAGGGCTTCTATATGACCTAGCAATTGCATTTCTTGACATCTGTGCTAGAAGGTGTCAGTTCTAAAAAGAACGTGCACACCTATATGCTCATTATGGAGCTGAGTTTAGTATTAGAATGCTGAAACAACCCCTGTCCAATGAGAAATGAGTAAATAAAGGGACTATAGTATCTGTACACAATAAAATATCACACATTGATTCTAAAATAGAAAACCTTGTGGTTTGCTACAAATAGGTGGAATTATGTTAAACAACATAAGAGAAGACCAAACACCAGATAATCCCTCTCATGTGCAGTATATAAAGAAACAAAACATGGGACTGGATGGTATTTAAGGGTAACAAATCACTGAACTTAAAAAAATACTAAGGTTACCAATTGGTGATGGGGGAGTTTGATTTGTTCAGAAGGAAGGGGGAGCAAAAATTTCATTTTAGTGCAGCAGTGGAGGGTCTATGATACCCACAGATTCTGAGTGAATACAGAGATACAAAGCACAGTGAAAGGAGAGATTTACTGATGGTCTTGCAAGATGAGGTGTCTGATAGAAAGGCATACACCAAATTGGTCTAGCATACAGCACCCCCTTTTTCCTCATGTCTGAGTACTATGGAGTGTTCCCTCAATGTTGCCTAAGCCTTACATGTTTTATTAAATAATTTCATGTAATTCTTTGGAATTAGTTAAGTTTTCAGAAACTGGTTTTGTTTGTTTCTATTCTGTTATTCTACAGTGGGAGGACTTCCTGAATTATGGGCTTAGGAACACAACAGCTTTTTCAACTTTGACCCCTTTTAAAACACATTTGTCCAAAGACTATTAGTGAGTGAGTCATTTGGTAGATATGCTGCCAGTAATCTCCATTTAGGGACAAATGCTTTGTATTGAAATTGGACCAATTCTGATTTGACTTCTAATAGTATAGGTGATGCAGTAACAAAAGTTGTCCACTAAAAACAATACATTAACCCTATTGAGACCATATTGTCTCAAATATAATGAAAAGTAAATATATATAATGAAAAGTACCAAAATGAAAGAATGAAGGAAAGAAAAAAAGAAGAAAGAGAAAGAAGAAAGAACGAAAGAGAAAGAAAGAAAGAAAGAAAGAAAGAAAGAAAGAAAGAAAGAAAGAAAGAAAGAAAGAAAGAAAGAAAGAAAGAAAGAAAGAAAGAAAGAAAGAAAGAAAGAAAGAAAGAAAGAAAGAAAGAAAGAAAGAAAGAAAGAAAGAAAGAAAGAAAGAAAGAAAGAAAGAAAGAAAGAAAGAAGAAAGAAAAAGAAAGAAAAAGATTAGAAGCTGTGAGCTCTCCATCTTCTGAGAAACAGAGATGGGGTGGAGACAAAATTCATTATTGCTCATGTAGATGTGATTACCCTAAAAGTTCCTAAACTTTCCCGACTAAAGGAGTTTCTTGGTTGGTAAATATCTATAATGGGTGGGACTTGCACCCCAGCTCTTCAGGGTGAGAAGAAACTGACTTTGGGAACCTTTCAGGTCTCCCCCCTCCTCCTTCAACTGTATTCAGCTGTATCCTCTAGAATTTCTCTGAGTACAGAATCAACCACTTAGTGTCCTTATTACAGATGCTCAAACCTAGCCAGGGAGTGGTAGCAACCTCCAATTCATAGCTGACTAGCCCAAACAGAGGTGAGATCCAGAGACAGCCAGCCACTCTTCAGCGGGAGCCTCTGTGGGATTGTGCCTGTGGTGTCTGTGCTAATGTCAGGATGTCGCCAGAAGAAACAGGAAGATCCTCAACAATGTCCTGGGAGCCGGCCTACTGGCCACAGTGGGACCCACATTTGGTCCAGAAGTGCTCTATGGAGAGGAAATGAGCTCTTCTGGCAGCCTCACACAAGAAGAGAAGGAGCATTAAAGCTGAGTGCAAATGAGACATTACACAACAGGAGGACTGGTTTTCCCTGAGATTCGAGAATTAGCGGTGACCATTTTCCAGAAATAGCATTCTCTGGAAAGGAACAGCAGCGGCTCCCTGGAGCGGTGCAACATTAACTGTCATTTAATTCCGAAAGCTTCCTTCACAGTTGTTCTCACCTCTGGAAATCCATGACTGTGTTTTACTCGGCTGCTCAGACTTCCATCCTGATTTCCTGACCTCTACTCATACCCCAAATAGAGGGGGAAGGGATCCCCCGCCTGATGCCTCTCTCAGCCTTTTGGAGAAAATTCTGGGACTTGAAGATTTTGAAGTCGTAGGTTTCCTCTCAGATGCAGCAGTTTTATATTCAGATTAAATGACTACATTTTGGACGTGGTTTATTTTTTTTATCCTTCCCATGGGGAAGACAATATCCCAAGCTAAAATCTTAGCAGGAAATAAGGTTTTACTAATACTGAATTACCAAAATAGCATTTATCACATTTATGCACCTGGACTCACAATTCCTCATTTTTATTCCCTGTGCAGCTAAAGAAAGCGGCCACCTCGATCTTGTAATCATCTTTACTGCCAGATTAAAAATAAATCCAGGCACTGGAAAGATAGCACAGCAGTGGGGGGAGTACTTACCTTGCACACCATCACCCTGGATTCAGTCCCCAACATCCCAGGTGGTCTCCCATACATTAATTACCAGGAGCAATTCCTGAGTGCAGAGATAGGAGTAAACCCTGAATATCCCTGGCCATGGCCCCAAATGAAGAAAGATTCAGAATGTAATTTGATAGATTTTCCCATTACCAATAACAAATTACTACAAGAGCTTGCATAAAACATAGGCTCTCATTCTGCGGATTGCTGTGGACTTATGCACAAATAATAGTTCAAATAAGTATTTAAAGACCTAGCCTGGAAAATGATCAGCAATGGCTCTGACTTTGAGCTATCTCTGTCCATTGGAAATAAAAAAGAGTTCAAGACCCTATTCTGTGTCCAATTCTGAACAGAAGGAAGATTTGAGTCTCTCTGGTATGTTATTTATTTGATGCTCTATGTCCCTAATTACTAGATTTCATCCTCCCACCATCCTTTTGTTCATCTTCATGCAATTACCTCTTCATTTTCCGGGCAGATCTGAAGGAATTGAGATGAAACTCTGGGCCTCCCCAATTCTGTGCCAGATTTCTGCCCCTTACTGGGCTACTGTTGGCACTTAGGCTGCTCATCACGAGTGACTAGAAAATATTTCAGCTAATAAGTCATTACTGGGCTCGAGAGAGAGGGTCAAGGAGTAAACCGCATGCAGAGCATATTTGAGGCTCTGGTTTTCATCTCTAAAGCCATTTGACCTTCTGAGCATCTTAGGTATAGTCGTGGTGATTCATGAAAACAGACAGGGTATAGTACTGGTGTCCCCTACTGTATTGCCTGGTGTAGCCCTGGTGACCTCTGAGAACCACTGAACTCATAGGTTTTGCCAACTTACAGCAGAAAAACTGCTCCAGAAGGAGGAGGTGTTGTATATATACAACTAAAACCCAACTACAACCATGCTTGTAATCATGGTGCTTAAATAAAGATTTTAAAAAAAAAAAAAAGGAAAGAAAAACTTCTCCAGTAATGACTCTGGGCTCTCTGTGACTCCAATGAACCCCTAACTCCACTAGGACCAGCCCTGGAGACTCTTTCCATTGCTGGGCTCATAACAACAACAAAATTCAAGTAGTCATATGTTTACCTCTTGTAACAGGAGCCCTTGGAACAAAGTTCCAAGTTCTTGAATCACTGAAGCTCTACACAGTATGTGAGGATATCAGTAAGAGCTTACTCAGTGCATGGACTAATTTTAAAAATGAGCAAACAGTAAAGGATCTGCCACAGATTACAAAGTTTTATCGAAAGTACACTCAAATATAATTTTCAAAGAAATGGGGGGGCTAACATTGGGCTGCTAATTTTCAATTTGGCCAACAGATTTTTTTTAAAAAACGTACGATTCTATTCACTGTCATTATAATATTCATCCTTGTGTCCATATACATGCATTTTCACACACATACATACTAACATAAATATTGTTTGAGATAAAACTTCAACTAATATCCTAATGACTTTTCTTTGAGCCTCTCTTAAAGACCACTAAGATTTATATAAACAGGCCTTGTTATGAGCATTTGTGTAGATTCAAGTATTCTTTATTTAGTCTTAACAGAATTATTAACCACCCTCAAACCTAGTTTTACTGTTAGCCTAAGTGCAATCTTATCAAGGATTAATATTTCAGGCCCCAGTTCAGAATGAATAAACTGGAGAAAGGCCAAAGCAATAGCCAGTCCCTAGGAACTGTCCTTGCTGGAAGAGCACTGAGCCTGGGGGCTGTACCTTGTCCTGGGTCGGTAAAGATAAACATGTGGCTTGTCCTGGACATTTTGTATAGGTCTAGTGAAAGAATTAGAAGGTTATATCTGCAATTGTGATGCCTTGCCAAGAATTTTGTGTAAGTGTTCTGCTCTAGCCCAAAGGAAAAGAAGACAAGAATAAGAGACAAGATGGAACTTCACTTCTGAATGTCTGAATATCTGATTTCCTTTCCGCCAAATTCATGCACACACCTTCTTGAACGGGGACCCCAAGAATTCCCTCAGCATCCCGACCAAGCAGTCTGTGACCCCTGTGTAAACTCTGACCCTGAGACCTAAGGAGGGCACCAGTTTGAGAAGGCCCTAGCTGCCTGTACCTTTAAGGAAGGACCTTTTAGGGAGAGATGATTTCTGAAGTTAGTCTACAAAGGGAATGCTAAAAAGGAGCCTTCCCAGGGCCCATTTCCTCTAAAAACAGGAGCTAGTCATGGAATATTGGAAACATTTGCTTTATGGAAGGCCAATGACCAGTGATGAAAGGAAATAGAGTTTGTCATGAGCCAGATAACTTTGATACCAGCACAACTACCTGGATTGGCACAATAGCTGCAACCAAAGCAGACAGTGGATCAGGACAATGGTTTTTCTGGTTCAAGTTTCTGATTGTCACAGATTCACGGTTATTTACCAATAGGGACTGTTGAAGTAGACTTGTTGACCAGCCTCTGTGGGCCTTGCCATCTTGAGCACACCCAGCTGCCTTTTGCACCCCAGCTTTTTTGGGGGGGGCCACACCCATTTGACGCTCAGGGATTACTCCTGGCTATGCGTTCAGAAATCGCCCCTGGCTTGGGGAGACCCTATGGGACGCCGGGGAATCGAACCGAGGTCCATCCTATGCTAGCGCTTGCAAAGCAGATACCTTATCTCAAGCGCCACCTTCCCGGCCCCTTGCACCCCAGCTTTTTTTTTTTAATTTTTATTTTGATCATAGTGGTTTACATAGTGTTGACAATAATATTTTAGGTACCCCAGCTTTTAAGACCTTGTTGCTGAAGGAAGCTTGAGCATGCAATTCAATCTTCATGGTAACTCAACCCACAATTCTTATCTTCTTTTTAGGTACCCCTTCTTTTTTTCAAAGGTGTGTAGCCAATAAACATATCCCATTTCTTCATTAGAAAAGAACACCTTTCTCGTCTTATTTATTTTGTAAGAATCATTTGGTGGTGCAACATTTTTTTATTCCAAGGGCATAAAATCACTTCCTAAATCATTTAAAGGCTTTTTGGAAGTATTAAGTATTAATACTTAATAATAATAATACTTATATACTTTTTTTTTTGGTTTTTGGGCGACACCCGGCGTTGCTCAGGGGTTACTCCTGGCTGTCTGCTCAGAAATAGCTCCTGGCAGGCACAGGGGACCATATGGGACACCGGGATTCGAACCAACCACCTTTGGTCTTGGATCGGCTGCTTGCAAGGCAAACACCACTGTGCTATCTCTCCGGGCCCATACTTATATACTTAACATATATATAATACTTAATAATACTTGTTCTGAGAGAAACCACAGCGGTAGAGTATTTGCCTTGCATGTGGCTGACCCCGGAGGGACCTGGTTCGATTCCCGGCATACCATATGGTCCCCCAGCCTGTGCTCAGAAATCAGAGTAACCCCTGAGTACCACTAGGTGTAGCCCAAAAAACAATCAATCAATCAATAAATAAAGTTTGAAAAAGGAATTAAGTAGCAAGGATGAAGTACAGGAGCATAGAGATAGGACAGAATCTAATGTTCTGACCTTGCACATAGCCAACCTCAATTGGAACTACCACTACCTATGGTCCCCAAAGCACTGTTAAAGTGGTCAGTGTTCACCATTGATTCTCCAATGTACTATTCCCAAGAAAAATCTCTGGACAAAGTATGTTACTGTATGAGATGGTATTCGTTTTCAAAACTCACTGAGGTATAAGTAAATAATAAGATTAATATATTGTGATTTCTAGGTAGATCTTACTTGTCCAATTTCTTCTGCAATGTCTTTGTTGTTGCTTTTGTTGCTTTTCTCTACTGTATCTCTCGGGTTTATCTGCTGCATGCAGAATCCACCAGCAGCTCCTCCGACAAACATCCTTTTCCTTTCTCTCTTGGGAATTCTTGAATGGTGCAAATCAGCCAGATTGTCGGCAATGGAAGTAATAACTTTTAAAAACCAAAGACATATCATGTAAAAATATGTGTCAATGGTATATTTATTGCACTGGAACATAATTCTGTGCATTCTGAAATTGCAGCCTTCTCTATAAATTGACACATGCTACGTTGCAATGGTTGTATTATTTTTCTCTTGCATTTTATTATTCCACTTATAAAATGAAAAAGGTACTGAATGTACTCTGGGATATTTGGAAGGTTTTCTTTTCTTTCTTTTTTTTCCCCTGGAATTGCAGCTTGCAAAGATTTATATGCATATTCATAACCCCTGGTGACATGTGCCAAGTGGTGAAGCAATTATTCAGAGGATTCTTTGCATGACACTTCAGGGGAAACAAAAAAAAGTGCTGAAGCTGGGTTCTATTTTAAGATCTTTAGCTGCTGATTGTTAGAACTGCGTAAAGGAAGATTGCACAGCTAGAGAAAGGTTCAATAAGAGGAGAAAAAAGCAAATATGATTAGTTGTGAGGAAAAATTTAATGTAACACTTAGCAAACAGGATTCGATGAATATTAACCAAATACTAGCCATCATTCCAGTTGGAATAAATGCACTGATTTATATTTTTAAAGTTGGCTTTGTAACTATACCTTTTTGGAGTGGGGGAGGCTGCATCTGGCAGTGCTCTGAGCTTATACTTGGCTCTGTGCCCACTGCTCACTCTGGCAATGCTTTAGGGACCATCATTGGTGCCGGGCTTCAAACTGAGGTTGGCTGCATGCAAGGCCAGAGCACTCATCCCTGTACTATCACTGTGCTCCTGTACTTCTTTCTTGCTCCTTAGTACTTCCTTCCAAAGAGCTTTTCAGTGATTTTTGGGAAGACAAAAAGTCTGTCTGTCTGGTTGAAACATTAATTAAGTAGATCAAAAATGATGAGCAGAGCAATAAAGGTTAATCTCCTTTAAGAGAGAAAAAACTGAGTTGGGGATGTTGGCATTTGCCTTGCACAAACAAGATCTACCTGAGTTCAGCCCCTTAACACACCATATGGTTCCCTGAGCCCACCTTGAGTGATCTTTGAGTGCAGCATCAGAAGTAAGCCCTGAGAACTATGTGCAACCCCAAAGCAACACACACACACACACACACACACACACACACACACGTGCGCATGTGAGGGAAGAAATTGAGACAAGTGAGTTTTATTGTTTTATCAAAGTTCTCAACTTGTAGTGCTAACTCCAACTTGACTTTTGTTTCTTTCATCTTTCTAGTAATGATAAAGTTTGCAGAACCAGGTCCTGTGTTCCCCACTAACCTATGCTACAATACCAGTGCACAATCACAGTGAAAAGTAGCCATCAGTTCAGTACCCAAGTCTTTAACCCATTTCTCCTTTGTGTGTCTGTTCAAACAACAGCTAAGTGAACTGTAGACATTCTTTGATTTGGACAATATTAAAAAAAAAAGATGAACTTAACCTTTGAGTTAGTGCCATTATCTTTTAACAAGCTGAGAACAAAGACTTTGAGCACTTGCTTTTCAATAGACTTGCATGATTCCTGTCTCCGAAAGAAAACTCGACAAAGAAATTCAGCTTGCAGCAACTTTAGAAAAAGTTAACAATTTTGTGGCAGTGCCCATTACATACAATAAGTTCATACTTTTAAGAGATATGATTTTAGACATTTGAGGAGTTGTTCTGGGGTTATACCCAGTGGTACTCAGAGCTTCCTCCTGGCTCTGTGCTCAGGGATCACACCTAGAAGAACTCAGAGGGCCAAATGGGGTGCTGGGGATTGAACCCAGATTAGTCACATGTAAGGCAAGTGCTTTACTCATTCTACTACTGCTCCAGTTCGATAACTATAGAAATTTTCATGTACATAACTATGCGTAGAATTCCTCCCTCAGTTGAGACCATCTGCCAAGTCATAGGGCCTTTCCTGTACATACCTTTTACAAACCATTGATTTGTTGGATATGCAGAAATCTTGGAAGTAAATATGCTTAGCTAGAAAGATGATAGTCTGAGGAGAGGCAGAAAAGGTGATTTAAAGATCCTTAATTACTAATTACTGGCACCATTAGGGGATGCCCTCTTGGTGGGGACCCTGTCTTCACTCTTATCTGCCCCAGAAGAAGACAGTCTTTGCATTAGCAGTCACATTAGTACACATCCTTCTGATATGGGAAAGCCTGACTGGAATAGGTTATAATAGACAGGCAAATGTCTGCTGTGTTTTGCATCCTTCATCCTTCATCCCGTATTACTGGTTTGAAACCATCAGTACTTTGTGTAGAACACAGGGCTCTCAGTCCACAAGATGGTAAGCCTCCTGACCCCAAGCCTTTTCTCTCTGCTGTCTGTCTTGTTTTCTTAACCCTTCTGGTGCCCTTGCTTCAGGCCCTTTCACCCAAGGCCGATTCCGAGCATTAATTCACCACTCACTATTTTTCCCAGACACAATTCCCCCAACTGCTGCTCCAGCCACCATAAATCACTTCTCCTTTTCTTGTTTCATGTAAACAGAATACTAATCTTGTTCACCTTTTTGCATCAGGCTTTTTCATTGAGAAAAGCTATTTGAAGTTTTCTCCATGTCATCCCATATACCCAAGACCTTTACATCAAGAAAAGGAGGTTTTGCTTTTTATTTACTAAATTTGATGTAACAATTCCTAACTAGGCTGAAGGGATAGATAGTAGAGCAGGAAGGGCACGTGCCTTTCATGCAGCCAACCTGGGTTTCATCCCACACTCTGTAACAGGGGTCTCAAACTCGTGGCCCTCCGTACAACATTTTGTGGCCCGCGGCTGGCCTTCAAATATCGCAGTATTTGCGATTATTCGCTTACCGAATAATCGCAATAAAAATCGCATTAGTAAGAAAAAAATCGCATTAAACATTCGCATACCCGAGCAGTTCCTTTTTTTCTTACTAATGCGATTTTTTATTGCGAATATTTGGTAAGCGAATAATCTTGAATACTTTGCGCCCAGCGCAGACGTCATTTCCACTGCTCCTGCCCGCTGTTCCTTTTTTTGTGTCGCCTCACCCCCAACTTTGCCTCCTGCGGCCGCCAGGTAAATTGAGTTTGAGACCCCTGCTCTATAGGGTCTTCCAAGCACTACCTGTAATCAGGAAGTGATCCCTGAGTGTAGAGTCATTTGACCTAGCATTCTCACTTTAAGGTATTTATCCCCAGGACATAAAAAAAATCCATCCAAATAGAGCACATAAATACCATTATTCATTGCAGTACTCAATAAAATAGCTAAGATTTGGAATCAACTTAGATAACTATGAAGATGCAGTAAGATATACAGAAAGGAATGCTTCTCAGATGTAAAGAATGATGAAATCATAGTTCGCTACAATATGTATGGAATTGGTGGTGTTGAGGAAAATTTGACCTAAATATCAAAACAATAGAATCAACAACACTGAAATCATGAGACTCCAACTTTAACAAACTTTAACACAAAAAAAGTGCTTACTAAGATGGTAGGCTGTGGGAGTCTGGGGCTAGTAGCCTAAAGCTAAACTATGAATAACTTTATAAATCATGGTGCTTCAATAAAAAAATGATTTTTAATGACAGAAAATAGACATAAAACCAGGCCAGTTAAAAACTATATTAGACTAATTGGCTGAATACCAGGGTATTAAAATTTAGTACTAATTGAAACCAATAATTCTTAGAATATTGATAATTCAATGCAATTAACCCCAAGAAAAAATTTAATAAATCAATTCCTATACATGTCACAAACATTTCCAAGGAACATTATTCCTCGACCAAAAGATAATGTGCACCAAATGGAGATGATTGATCCCAAAAATTCTATTTTTTGTTTGAGTGGGGGAGGCTACACTCAGTAGTGAGGGCTCAGGGCTTGCTCTTGGCTATGTACTCAGGGATCAATTCTGGTGGGATGCAGCGGATCATATGCTGGATTGGGGACCAAAACAAGGAAGAAAAATCCCATAGCACACTTAGGAAACTATAGATTGCAAAAAGTAGAAACTCAAGCAATTCGGAAGGGAAACATGGGTCTGTTGTCTTTCACCAAAATCTGTCACACAGAGTGTTGCCGAAAGAAAGAGACTTCATTGCAGTCCAGATTTGCGATGGGTGAAAAGCTACAGTCAGGTACTTCTCCCCTTTTTTTCATTGCTAATGTCCTAAAAACACTCAGAGAATAATCATACAGTATAAAATCATACATTTTAAAATATAGAAGGATAGTTTAGGGACCAAGTAGATGATGTTCTTTGAGATAAAAAAAAAAAGGATGGTGTGTTTTTTGTTTCTTTTACCTCTTAAGCATCACTTTGTAAATTAATTACTTTATTTAAACACTGTGGTTACAAGGATTTTCATTATACAGTTGGGTTATTTTTCATACTTACAAAGATATTCATGATTTGGTTTCAGTCCTCCAATGTCCAACGCCTTTCACCAGTGCACATTTCCCACCACCAATGTACCCAGTTTCCCTCCCTCCTTCCCCACAATTTTCTTCTCTCTTTCTTTCTCTCTCTCTGTCTCTCTCTCTATCTCTGTCTCTCTCACACACACACACATACACACACACACATCTTTTCTGTTCACTCCCCTTTTAGATACTGTAATTTGCAATATTGTTGCTGAAGGGGTATTATGTCTATCACCCAGTTCTTGTCTAGAGTGATCGTTTTCAGCTCTCATTGTCATAGTGGCCTCTTCTCAGCCCTAACTGCACTCTCCAGATCTTTGTGAGAAAGTAAGCATTACTTTATTTTTTTAATTTTTTTAAATAATATCTTTATTTAAGCACCATGATTACAAACATGTTTGTAGTTGGGTTTCAGTCAGAAAAAGAACACCTCCCAATTGCTTCTCAACCTTTTGGCTAAGATCAAGTGTAAAAAGAACACATCCCTTCGCCCGTGCAATATTCCCACCACCAAAGCACCCCCTCTCCCTACTCCCCCACTCCCTGCCTGTATTCGAGACAGGCATGCTATTTCTTTCATTCACTACCATTGTCAAAATAGTTGTCAGTGTAGTTATTTCTCTAACTGCACTCGCCACTCTTTGTGGTGAGCTTCGTATCGTGAGTCAGTCCTTCCAGTCCTCATCTCTATTGTCTCTGGGGATTATTATAATAATGTCTTTTATTTTTTCTTTAAACCCATAGATGAGTAAGCATTACTTTAAACAGTTCCTAACTCTTGGGGGTGTTTTGATGGTAAAAGGCAAACAGGAGTAAAAGGAGAGATGAAACATGTTGCTGATTTGGGTTTGATCCCCATTACTGAACCCTGCCAGGACTGATCTCTGAGCAGAGTCAGAAGTAAGCCTGAGCACAGCCTAGGGTGACCCAGAACACTAAACCAAACAAAACATAGATCAAGTAGGAACCAAGACTGGGGTTCTGAGTGTCTTTTCCCTTCTCAGTTCTTTCTGAAAATCATGCATGAATGAATGATGCTACTTAATCTGATTGTGTTTATCAGAGGCATGTAAATGTGTTTCTCTAGGGCTGTGGTTTAGTTTAGGGCCATTAGAGTTTCAGCTTAAATATTTCCAGGATGGTTTGAGATCAAAAACAAAATTATTAATTTCAACCTGTAAATTAGTCTAAGAAGAAATATCATCAGATTGAAGGAGTATTTCAAAATATTTGATATGTATTTCCAACTTTTATCATGCCATGTTAACAAATTATATTCAGTTACTTCGTTAAATAGTAAAGAACTTTCTTAACTTATGTATTGATCTAAATATATATATATATATTTAAAGTAGGCCATCCAAAATTGAATAAATTAATTGTGATCCTAGAAAACAAAATACGTTACACATAACTCTATATGGCTAAATACCATCCACTTACCAGTTCCTCAAATGAAGATAAAAATTTAATATGATCCAGTAAAGTTATAGATTATTCTTATGGCCCAAATCACTTCTAAATTTTATGTGTAAAAATAGAGACTCCCCAGAATAGCCAAGATGGTCACAGAAAAACAGAACAGGAAATATGCAGGTAGTAAGGCTTAGCACAAAGAATTATGATTCAATAACGTCATCAATGATTGAAAAGAAATATGAATGAACGGCTTATAAAGACTAGGAGACACCAAATGACATTTTGAAATTTGCCATCATTAAATGTGCTTATTATTTATTGGTTGCTGTGTAACAAGATGCAATAAATTTAGCAACTGAATACAGCCCTCATTTATGATCTCATATTTTCCAATTTTTTTCTAGGCTCCGCTGAATTAGATTTTCTTTACTGTGTCCCAGCAGGTGTCTCTGGACCATCTGTCTACTCAGAAGTCTGACTGGGGAAAAATATCCTCTCACTTCCTTCAAGTTATTGGTTCAATTTGGTCTCTGACTCTGTGGATCTGAGGAATTGTTTCTTGAAAGATACTCACTATTCCTGGAAGTTATGGAGTTCTTCATTGTGTAGGTTCCCAGGCCACTTACTACCGAGTTCTTTAAAACCAGCAAAGGAGAGCTTTGGACCAGAATCTGTATCATGACTAGCTGTATGAATTTTGTGTGGTATCATTAAATCCCAGTATTACATGCAATCATGATTGCCAGATTCTGT
Organism: Suncus etruscus; assembly: GCF_024139225.1. NCBI lineage: Eukaryota > Metazoa > Chordata > Mammalia > Eulipotyphla > Soricidae > Suncus > Suncus etruscus. The sequence continues at coordinate 3,131,665 of NC_064858.1, read as the reverse complement.
TGGGGCAATGTTCTTACTCGTAAATGGAAGGATCATTTCAGGATGTGGATACTGGTAGGTGAGGCTTATCAGCAACCCAAAATGTGGCCTCTCCATTCTCTGGGAAGAATGAATATTCAATATAAAGTATTCTTAGGACTGTAACAGAATTACTGCATATTTTTAGGCTAACATTATGCACCAAATTATAATCCAAATAGCTTTGCGATCTAAATCTAAAAGTGAAACCATTTCATACTAGAAGACAACACAGAATCATATCTCCATAATTTTGGAACAGGAGTCTTTTAAATATAACTCAAATTTGAGAAGATTGGTAATTTCAATTCATAAAAAATGGTTGGCAAAAAAATCAAGCTGAATCAAAAGACAATCTTAGAGAAACTATTTGCAATTCATATCACAGAGACACATTTCCTTGACATACACAGAACTCTGAAAAACCAAGAAAAGCTTATGAATACAGAAAAATATTCAGCCCTAGTCTTTAAAAACACACATATGCACACACACACACACACACACACACACACACACACACACACACACATTCCAAGTATTCTAACACCCATTCCTTCCCTACCAGAGTGGAACAGATACAACCCTTCACCATCCATTCTGTTGCTTAACAGGTTATGTTTTATCATGGACTAAATCAAAGAAAATTTGATAGAGACCTAGAAAATTGCATATTCATTTACCTTTCTATCCAGCTATTGACTTGTAGTCAGCTCACTTAAGAGTCATATCAGCTTATTTCCAAGGTTATTTGCTACAACAGTAAGATAAAAATAACTTGCAGTTCAATGATATGGTTGAATAAACCATGATAACAAGCTGGCTCAACTATCTATGAAGCAAAATAAACAGATTTGAAATGATCTTTGTAATATATTATGCACCCAAAAAAGCATCAGGTGAAGATAGTGAATCATATTTTCTCCTGGGTGCAGAAAAGGTCCTATGCTCACCAAGTTTGCAAAATTCACCCATCATGTAATATTTTTCTTTATATCGGACTGAGTCTCCTTCAAGAAAACTACTTTTGTTTGTCCCCTCCAAATTCCTGGGACACAGTAGAAGTTTGCAACACATATAAACAAGTGATTTTCTCTCCCTCCTCCACCATAAACTCTTTGGGGCCCACACTCTGATTAGCTTTAATAATAAAACCACGTCCCACAGTTCATGTTCGCCCACTCTCAGCATCTTAACAAAGTTACTCTTAAGCCTACTGGATCAAGAACCTTCCCTCGACTGTATTGCTTGATCACACCAGCTCATGCATTGATTTCTTGTTCCCCTGTGAATTACCTATGACTGATGTCATTAAATATTAGAAACAAGCATTTTAGGACTATGGAGGAAGATCCAGAAATTTTTCCACTTATCTTCTAGCAAAAATTTTTCCAGCTTCCCTTGAGCAAGTTTAACTAGGACTATTGCTTTTATTATCTTTGCCTTTATTTCCATCTCATGTCCAGTTTTTCTGTTTTGGTAAAAGATGAGCTAAAATTCAAAATTAATGCTGCAGAGAGCTGATATCCCACCTTAACCAAGACACTGATTAATTTTCAGTTTGGTATTTTTTATGAAAGCCATTGGTTACAATGGGAAAACTCACTGTTCTTATTCTATCAAGCCAGTTTCCCTGGGTTTTTTTCCTTTTTTCGTGTTTTAGTGGACTGAAGAAATGTGTATGTACATGTATGTTTGTTTACATTCTGCGTATTTCCAATCACATAGTTGCATCTTCTATAATAAACTCTTTCTAAAGCTGCCCAGGAAACAAATACAACATTTGCAACACACAGATGCAGTGATCAGGAAAAAAGAGGAGAAGAAAAAAAAAAAACAGACCACCAATAAAGCAACAATAAAAACTGAAAATAGTCAATGAAATATTATGAAAACCTTCGCTTATTGTACCAAAAATAATTATTTCTAATAAATCAAAACAAAAAATAATTAACTCATAGTTAAACAAAAATGGCATTAAAGATAGAAGCCTTTTAGACTGAAAGATTTAAAATTCGATCATCTTGAAATCCCTTTCTTTCACGTGGTTAAGAAAAATATTGAGATGAGAGAACTAAGAGACAATTGGTAGGTGATAGGTATATATAAGTGAAGAAAGAAAGAATTTAAAATTTCAATGTGGCTATATTTATTAAGAATTCCAGGATCCCTGGGGCCGGAGAGATAGCATGGAGGTAAGGCATTTGCCTTGCATGCAGAAGGATGGTGGTTCGAATCCTGGCATCCCATATGGTCCCCGGTGCCTGCCAGGAGCGATTTCTAAGCAGAGAGCCAGGAGGAACCCCTGAGCACTGCCGGATGTGACCCAAAAACCAAAAAAAAAAAAAAAAAAAAAAGAATTCCATGATCCCAAAGAGGAGAGTGCAGTTAGGGCAGAGAAGGGACCACTATGAGAATATTAGTTGGATATGACCCCTCTAGACAAGAACTGGGTACTGAAAGGAAGTAAAGTGAAATGCGTAATAACCCTTCAGTAACAATACAGCAACCCACAATGTCTAATAGGAAAGAAAGGAAAGGAAAGGGAGAGAAAGGGAGAAAGAAAATGAGTGAGAAAGAAGGGTGTCTGCCATAGAAGTGGACAGGAGGGAGGGGAAAGGAAGGGTGGGAGGCAAACTGGGGACATTGGTGGCAAGATGTGAAAGAACACTGTATGACTGAAACTTAGCTATGAATAACTTTGTGGCTGTATCTCCTGATGATTCCATTAAAAAATCAATTAAAAAAGAGTTTGTTGATTCTTGCCATGAGAAAACAAGACAGGAAACAAAGGAGAGTGTCTAACTTACCAGGATCTTCATTCCTAAAGCATGAGCACTTACTGAGATGAAGTTTAAGCCCTGTGGGATGAAAGAAAGAGAAAACTATGCTTAATACTATAAAGAATGAGAGAGTGGCACATAATAGAATGACTTCCAAGTCACCGGCATTCCTACTCATGGACATACCCACCCCTGTATTGGTTCTAAAAACTAGTGTAGGAATTTTATGCCTCCATTATTAAAGGTTTAAAAAAAAAAAAGCCTTGCAGATAGCCTAGGCTTAAAGAATCTAAAGGAACGACCTCTGAGCTAGTGAGGAGCATGACTAGGCATTGGATAGAGCATGGAATATTGTGATCTTACAAAAAACGATAGAAATTTGGGGCAAGATTCAGGCCCAGGGAGCACTTAAAGTGGTTGGGAATGTAGACCAGTACAATGGGGAAAGCACTGGCCTTGCATGCTTCCAGTCTGGGTTCAAGCCCAGATCTACACCTGGTTCCAAAAGCATCACCACCAAGGATCTTTTCTGAGCACGGAATCCCATTGTCATTTTTGAGCAGATAGATGTGGCCACCAAACAAACAAGAGAGTAACTTTTCGAGGCCAGAGAGATAGCATGGAGGTAGGGCGTTTTCAGAAGGACGGTGGTTCCAATCCCGGCATTCCATTTGGTCCCCCGAGCCTGCCAGGAGCGATTTCTTTTATTTTTTTTCTTTATATATATATATATTTTTTATTTAAACACCTTGATTACATACATGATTGTGTTTGGGTTTCAGCCATGTAAAGAACACCACCCATCACCAGTACAACATTCCCATCACCAATGTCCCAAATCTCCCTCCTCCCCAGGAGCGATTTCTGAGCGTAGAGCCAGGAGGAATCCCTGAGCGCTGCCGGGTGTGACCCAAAAAAACAAACAAACAAACAAAAAAACAATAAAAAAAGAGAGTAACTTTCCCACCACCCTAAAATACACCAAAGATTATTAACAAGAAAGAGCAACCTCAATGCATCTTCTGGAAAGTGATTCGTTGATCCTCCATGATATTGTTCCATATGAAGTTAGACTGTGTGCAACTGATATTCAAAATTCTAGAACCTTCCAACTCCTTAAGGGACAGACAGTGGGGGCCTGATATCCTCAGTTCTTGGCACTGTTATGCAACTTTTCTGCTTCAAATGACTAGAAAGATTAAGGAACTCTTCCTAAAATAGAGAATATAGGGAAAGATGTTCTGAAGGTAATAAGCACAGAATTAAGATAGATGCTGGTCCTGGCAAGCAACTGCCACAAAGAGCGGTGAGTGGAGTTAGTGTAGAGCAGGGTCCACTGTGACAATAATAATTGGAATTGATCACTCTGGACAAGAACAGGTGCTGAAAGGGGACAAAGCGATATGCATGATATCCCTTCAGAAGCAATAGTGCAGCAGACCACAGTGTCAAAAAGGCGAGAGAGAGAGAGAGAGAGAGAGAGAGAGAGAGAGAGAGAGAGAGAGAGAGAGAGAGAGAGAAAGTAAGTAAAATGCCTGCCCCAAAGGTAAGTGAGTGGGAGGGAAACTAGAGACATTGGTGGTGGGAAATGTACACCTGTGAAGGGTGTTGGACATTGTATGACTGAAACTTAATCATGAACAATCTTATAATCATGGTGCTTAAATAAAGTAATCATGTTAAAAATATATATGCTGGTTCTTGGAGAGTATCTTTAACGGTGAGGGAGTGAATGTGTGTGTTGGTTTTAATATAAATAAAGCAAGTACCTATATTAATATAGTCCCTTAGTATAAGTGTACATAGACACCCCCTTCCATTTTTTGCACTTTCTGTGCTTCCAAAAATCCAGGAGAAAGAGAAATATGGACCAGGAGTCCCTACCTTACTTGTTCCTTTACATGATCTGAGTCACTCTACAATAGAGACAGGCATCCATGTAGTTGATCATTGAATATCCTGGATGGGGTCAGAGTCCACTCCCCAGCTGACTAGAACATTTACCTACAAAAAATAGTCCAATTGGGGAGGGTGAGAGGAAAACTGGGGACATTGATGGGGAAATTTGCACAGGTGAAGGGTGGTATTCGTTGCCTGACTGTAACTCAATCATGAACAACTTTGTGGAAAGAAAAATAACAACTGTATTATTTAAGATATTTAACTGTGTTTAACTGTATTATTTAAGGTATTTAAATACATTTTTAAAAACGATACCATGTGGAGTCATATAACTGGATACAGGGATCATAAATTGGGTTATTAAAAAGGTAAAGTGATATGCATGATACACTTTTCATAACAGTACTGCAAACTATAATGTCTTAAAATTAAAAATGGAAAGAGAGGAAGAGAGAAGAAAAGTTTCTGCCATAAAGGCAGACATGGGGGAAGAGTGGGAAGGAAACTGGGGGCACTAGTGTGTAAAATCACCCCCACAACATACTTCCAAACCCAAGTGAACGAGTCTGAATCAGGGTCTCACATGAAATAATCCAAACCAGACAGAGAGTGAAACACATATAGTCTGCAGTCTTCTACCTCATATCTCCACCAAGCTGGCTGCCAGCTTGAGTCCAGAGACCACCCCTGTGTGGGGCATTAAGGACAGTGTAAAGATAGATAGCTCAGACTACCTTGAGCCAGTCCCACCCAGGTTTACAAGGAAGACGCTCTCTGTTTGGGGGTAAATCCAAATTGTAAACAAATATACAAAGGAACCAAGGATGTGGGCTGGAGAGATAGCACAGTGGTAGGGCATTTGTCCTACATGCAACCAACACAGCAGGAACATGGTTCAATTCCCAGCATCCCATATGGTCCTCTGAGCCTGCCAGGAGTGATTTCTGAGCACAGAGCCAAGATTGATCCCTGAGCACTGCTGGGTGTGGCCCCCAAACCAATCAATCAATAAATAAATAAAGTTTTGAGAATAAAGAAACCAGGGGTGATCTTTGTTTTAGGTAAAATAAGGTGTAACCTAACAATGGTGACAAGAAGTATACACTACTGGTGAAAGGATGAGTGCTGGAGCATTGTATGACTGTAACTCAACCACCAACTATTCTGTAATTGTGTATCTCACACGGTCTCAATTTTAAAATAAAAAGTAAGTGAACTGTATTTTAAATAAATTAATACACGATTTATTATTTTAAAAAAGAGAGGGGCTGGAGTGATAGCACAGAGGAAGGGTGTTTACCTTGCACGCGGCTGACCCAGGACAGATGTGGGTTCAATCCCTAGCATCCCATATGGCCCCTGAGCCAGGAGCAATTTCTGAGCATAGAGCTAGGAGTAACTTCTGAGCATCAATGGGTGTGGCCCAATAAAAAACATAAATAAATAGATAGAGAAATAAATAAGTAGAGAAATAGCCCATGAACCCTAGTCAACACATGAAATATTCAATAATAGGTTTCCTTACTGAATCTCTTTCTTTTCCAGGAGACAATAAATAAATAAAAACCATCTGGAGGGGCTGGAGAGATTGCATGGAGGTAGGGCGTTTTCCTGGCATGCAGAAGAATGGTGGTTTGAATCCCAGCATCTCATATGATCCCCTGAGCCTGCCAGGAGCGATTTCTGAGCATAGAGCCAGGAGTAACCCCTGAACGCTGCCAGGTGTAACCCAAAAAAAAAAAAAAAAAAAAGAAACCTGGATGGAGACAGGTGGTATCCTTTTGGATTTATTTTCATGGCTCAACTCAGAATGACTGAGGTGATTGTAATCATGATTTCAGTTGAATTATAAGAGCCTCTCTGGGTAATGATGGATCAACAGCCCACGACACAGACCTGACTCAGTTCTGGCAGAACTTAAAGTAACCTGCTGCTTCTGTAAGCTGATTAGAGGTAAAATATTGATGGGTTCATACAAGTTGTACTTTCCTGAAGCACTTTTTCCAGGAATCCAGTTTCATCATCTGAAAATAATGTATCTTAGATAGTCAGAAGCCTTGTTGCCCTTTAAAGCCCTGTGTCTGTGACTTACTTTTAGATCTTCTAATTTGAAAGGAGACATTGAGTCATATAGTTTTGCACTTTGTCCCTTTCATATTTGAATTTCTTGGAATAACTTTGTTATATAAATGCATCATGCAATACAGCAATCTTGGAATCTTCATTTCGAAAGCTATCCATAATTTAAGGTCTTGTGCTATTTTGATACTATCTTTCAGATAATAGTCTTAGAAAAGATGTTTGGGGGGCTGGAAAGAAAGTACAGTGGGTAGAAGGCTTGCCTTGTACATGGCCAACTAGGGTTTGATTTCTGGCACTCTATATGGTCCCCTGTGGTCACCAGAATTGATTCCTCCTAAGCACAAAGCCAGGAGTAAGTCCTGAGCATTCCCTCAGATATGACCTCAAACCCCACACCCCCAAAAAAGTGGGATAGTGTCAGGCACTTTAACAAAAGAAAATAAATCAGAAATTTATTTTTAAAAAGAAGGATATTTATATTTTAATCTACTATATTCCACTTATCCATACACAAACACAGAAAAATTGTAGGTGTTTATCAATAAAAGTAATTCATAATAAAATATAATCTATATGTCTAGCTTGAGGGATATATAAGAGATTGTTTGTAGAGAACTCGGGAATGTGTATGTAGCATTCTCAAATCTTTCTATTTATTATTCAGTATATCTGACTTAGCAGAACTCTAGCCCTGTTCTAAGACTTTCACGTCCTTAATTGGTCTCTTTCTTTTCTTATTTTTTTTGTTTGTTGTTTTATGTGTGTTTTTGTTTGCTTGGGGCCACACCCAGCGGCACTCAGAAGTTACTCCTGGCTCTGAGCTCAGAAATTACTCTTGGCAGGTTCAAGGGATGCTGGGGATCAAACCTGGGTCAGCCGCATGCAAGACAAAAACCTTCCTGCTGTGCTGTTGCTCTGACCCTCTCATTGATCTCTCTCTCTCTCTCTCTCTCTCTCTCTCTCTCTCTCTCTCTCTCTCTCTCTCTCTCTCTCTCTCTCTCTCTCTCTCTCTCTCTCTCTCCCTCCCTCCCTCCCTCCCTCTCTCTCTCAACTTTATTGATTGATTGGTTGGTTGATTGGTTGGTTCTTGGGCCACACCCAGCGGTACTTATGGGTTACTTCTGGCTCTACACTCAGAAATTGCAACTGGAAGGCTGGGGACCATATGGATGCCGGGAATTGAACCGGGTCCCTCCCGGATTGGCTGCATGCAAGGCAAACGCCCTACCGCTCTGCTATCTCTCCAGCCCTTGATATCTCTCTTTTAAAATTCTTTAGCCATGTCTAGAGCTAGAGAAAGTCATCAGTGATCATTAGTTTTGGGTCTCACACACCATCACTGATCTCAAATAGAGACATCAACTTGAAGAGACTAATTTTGCTAACATATTAGGAGAGTTCGAATCGGAGAGTGAATGTGCTGACACATTAGGACAGAGAGCTGAGAAGCAGTCCGGCCCAATCTTGTGCAAACCAGCCCAGAGGGTGTCAGAGCTGCTATGAACAGAACCTACTCGGTTGTGCCAGACAGTTTGTTTGCATGTACCCTGGTCTGGCTCCAGATTTGGGAAAACATAGCTTGTCATGATTAGGCTGCGTGAAAGGGTGGTTGGAATGAGTGAACACTGAACGAAGGCTCTGCCTGCAGTGTTCTTTCTATTTCTTCTCAAAAACAGTCAATGTCGACTTGGTGGCTGGGACAAGAGAGAACAGGCTTATCTTCTCCTCATTTTTCTTTTTTTGTTTGTTTGTTTGTTTTTGGGTTTTTTGGGTTTTTTTTTTGTTTTGCTTTTTTGGGCCACACCCATTAGATGCTCAGGGGTTACTCCTGGCTACTCGCTCAGAAATTGCCCCTGGCTTGGGGGGACCATATGGGACGCCGGGGGATCGAACCATGGTCCTTTCCTTGGCTAGCGCTTGCAAGGCAGATACCTTACCTCTAGCGCCACCTCACCGGCCCCTCTCCTCATTTTTCAGTGACTACTTCCATCCATTCCATGTTCAAGAACCTGCCATCCTCTGACCCCCATTGAAAACAGGAACTCACCTGATCTCAGGAATCCAATAGAATTATATATGTCATATAACATTACAATAATTATATATCTATTTATATTATCCAAGTGATGCCGTTAACTTCAAGACATTTTCATCCACTGTGTTACACCACACAATGAACTGTCCCTCTTTTTTTTTTTTTGCCCAGTGAACTGTCTCTCTCTCTCTCTCTCTTTCTTTCTCTCCCCCTTTCTCCCTCTGCCACCCCTCTCCCCCCCCCCAATGCCATTTGGGCCCTCTAGCTGGTTCTTCAGCAGCAAAATTACCACTATCATGGGACAGCAACATAGCAACACAGACCGACCCCCTCACAAGCTTGAGGCAATAATCCCCCCAGAAGGATCACAGGCCATAAAGCCTCTGCCCCTCATTGGTCAGTTTCCTCATTTTCAGAGTTGAAGATTTGTTCTCATTGGTTTTATAGAGCCAGAGCCGGACATCATCACTCAAGGAAATGCCCTTTCTCGAGTAATGGGGAAACTAAGCCAGAGTCCAGGCCTGCTGCTGTTCCTCTTGTGGCCTCAAGGGGGACCAAAGGGTCCCTGTGGGTCTCTGTGCCCCAATAATTGGAAGCAAAGGAGCAAGGCTCAAGTCAACGGTGTTTCTGGAATTCTTCTACCCCTTTTCCTGAGGCAGCACATTTCAGGGGAAAAAACACCAGCACTGGTGACTCAGATCCATTTCTGGAAAGTTCTAAAGTCCTTTTTCTGCCAGCTCTTTCTGCCTCTCAGTGCTCAAGAGCATCCTTCCTCACTCCCTTGTGCTGCTAAACGGGATATGGTCCCCTCTGAGGGTGGGGGTGTACACTGGGTCATTGAGAACACGGGTTGTTCAGTGACAGTGGCATTTATTATTTAACTTTTTGAATTTGTTGTGAGTGAAGATCTCTCAGGCTGTGTTTAAGATGCTCACAGATCCCTTCCTAGAAATACTCAGCCAACTATGCTGGAAGCTCAATGCAAACACTGTCCTTGGGGACAGGGGGAGAGATATTCAGGGGTCCCAAAGCTGTACCCTCTGATGCTCATGGGACCATGTGATGCTGGACATGCTGGACATGTTTGTGCACTTCTTACCACAAAGAGTGGTGAGTCCAGTTAGAGAAATAACTCTATAGCTACCGTGACAATGGTAGTGAGTGAGAGAAATAGAATGCCTGTCTGAAATACCGGCAGAGGGTAGGGGAGGAGGGAAATGGTGGGCATTGGTGGTGGGAAGGCTGCACTGATGAAGGGGGGTGTTCTTTTTTTATGACTGAAATCCAACTACAAACCTGTTTGTAATCACGATGTTTATGGTTTAAATATTTTTTAAATATTAAAAAAAATACATGTGCGCTTTAATCTTCCCCAAAGAAGTTGTATTACTTGAATTTCAAGTAAATAGCATTACATGTTTTGGTACAAGCATAGTTCCAGTGCTGTACAGAGCATATTATTTCTGGGTACTTCCAGAGAAGAGTTTCTCCACTGACATCATCCAACACCCTAGTTCCTTGCCTGGGCAGTGAAACAGAGGTGAATACTGTGCCTTTTGTTGGTCTTCTATGAATGGTACTTCTAGTTTCTGACGTGATGTCCAGTAAAATCTCTCTTCAACCAGCATTTTCTCTTAAAAAAAAAAAAAAAAACTGGGCCGGAGATATAGCATGGAGTTAGGGCATTTATTTGTCTTGCATGCAGAAGGATGGTGGTTCAAATCCCGGCATCCATATGGTCTCTCGAGCCTGCCAGGAGAGATTTCTTAGTGTAGAGCCAGAAGTAACCCCTGAACACTGCCGGGTGTGACCCAAAAACACACAAAAAAGTTTGCTTTAAATAATTGTGATCTACAAAGTTATCCATAGTTGGATTTTAGATCAAATATGCTGCAGCACCAATCCCACCACCATTGTGTCCAGAGTCCATCCTATGCTCCCTGCCATCATGACAGGCACTTTTTTAAATTTAGTTGTTAAAGTTCTGGTATCATGATTTCATCGTTGTTGACTCTGTGGCTTGGATATTTAATTCTGTCTTTTTTTTTTTTTTTTTTTTTTTTTTTTTTGGTTTTTGGGTTACACACAGCAGTGCTCAGGGTTACTCCTAGCTCTCTGCTCAGAAATGGCTTCTAGTAAGCACAGTGGACCTCTGGGAGCCAGAATTCAAACTACCGTCCTTCTGAATGCAAGGCAAATACCTTACCTCCATGCCACCTCTCTAGCCTCAAGTTCTGTCCTTTCTTAACAACACCCATGCTCCTGAGGTTCCTTGGTCTATGTCCCCCATCATTTCATATATGTCTTTCTCCTCCTCCACTCAGTTTCTCTTCTTCTCCTCACTATACACTGGGGCCAAGAGTGTTCTCAACAACCCCTATTTAAACCATTGCATTCCTTCATGCACTTATTCTAAATACCACATTCTGTATCTCTCCTTCTTCTTCTGGCTTACTTCATTTCACATAATTTCTTCCAGTCTATCCATATTGCAGCAAACTGCATGACTGCATCATTCCTTACACCTATGGAGCAATCAGGTCTTATTTATTTTTGTGATTTTGGGTTTGGGGATCATACCCTGCAGTGCTCAGGAGTTACTCCTCCTGGTTCTGCACACAGAAATTAGTCCTGGCGGGCTCAAGGCATCATTTGGGATGCTGGTCAGCCATGTGTAAGAAAAGCATCCTACTCACAGCTCCAGCCTCTCAAAAAGGGCTTCCTGATGGTAGAGAGATGGAGAAGTTCAGAGATTGATGGGTTTATTTTTGTACAATGTAGAACTAAGATCCATCTCCATCCATTAGTGCCTGTTCAAAAGGGACGGAGGATTAGGGTGTGTTTTTTTTCCAAGCTGCCCGAATTACACCCACTCTCATGCAGCCATTTAGATAGGGTGAGTTTATATTCCTCAATCCTGAATAAAAGCCTGTCCCACCTCACTTCTCTCATCTGTGACTAGAAATGGTGACATTCTCCAGTGCCATTCCGGGCTCTGTCTTTGAATGCCATGCTGTCACTTGCGTCCCTCCGAGGCTGTCATGTCTGGCATGAAACCGAAGAACTTAAAATACCACCTCAGCAGCCCTGCAGGGATGGCATGTTTGAATGTGCAGTTAATGATTACTCAGAGGCTTGGTTTCACCCTGAAAGGGGGGCTCGTGGAAACTGACAGGAAAATAATAATAATAATAATAATAATAACAGAGCAGCAGATACAGGAGAAATAAGGTTTCGAAAAGTACAACAGTGGTATTCAAGGAGACAGCTTGCCTCGCTGATGAGGCAGCTAAACAAATTTAGAGCAGATTCTTCAAATTGGGGCCAGAGAGATAGTACAGTGGGTAGGTTATTACTTGGCACGTGGCCAAACCAATCCTCAATATTCCATTTGGGAGTCTCAGCACTGCCAGGAGTAGTTCCTGAGTGCTGAGTCAGAAGTAACTCCTACACATTTCAGGGTGCTCCGCCACAAATACTAAATACACCCCAAATCAGCTGAAAAGTCTCAGCTCTAAGGGGTCCTGGGATAAGACCTGAGGAAGGAGTGCATGCCTGGCTCTGTGTTTAGCATCAATGTCAGTCAATATATAATACAGAATACAAGCTCCAGAAATGCTTTGTCAAGTTCACCTGTGAACTTCAATTTTCACAGTGCATGGTGCTATGGATACTGGAATCACCCTTCAGTGTTGGTTATAAACTCTAGGGTTGGCATGTTTTTTTTGTCTTCTGGGCCTTTCCCTGATTTATTAACCTCCTGCATGCTGGGTTAAAGAATATCAGATGCCTCAACTAGAGACACAAGGCCAGAACATACATTTGGAGAAATTAAGGTTTTACACAATCATGATGAGCTAAAGAATTGGGATGCACCTGCATTTCCATGGCATTTTCCCCCTCGCCCATATTGGGGGGAAAAATCTTCTAATAGAAAGTGATTTTCTAATTTTGAAAGAGCAAAGGCTCATATTTAGCAGGTCTATTTCTGCTACTGCATACATAACCTCACTTCAGGGATAGCCAGTGATTAAATACAATCTTGGAAGCAATTTAGTCTAGCGATGTTGCAGGAAAGTGACAGCTGAAAAAATAATGTGAAAGCGAGCGAAATAACACATCTAGAAAAGGGAAAAGGAGCCAGAGCTATTTTCATATGATTCTGAGCTCTGCACTTTCAGAGCTGGTTCAGGAAATGGGCCCTCAGGTCACTCTAGACCACTTATTGAAGACATTACTTAACTGTGCTGCCACTGTTACTACGGAGGTCAGCCAAATGTTCTCAATGACCAGAGAGGACCGGAAACCATCCAGAAGCCATTACCGTGGTCCTGTGCCAAGTCATCATGCATGCATCTTACACCCCACATGTGCAATTGTCTCAAGTTTTAGTTGCTAGAGAACAAGAAAGTCAGAACTAGAATTGGCTCAACTGAAATATTCACTGTGAAGAAGAAACTTGATAAGAGAGACAGATGCTGAATCTCTTTCGATTGGATGACAAAATAATCACAGATGAGATGAAAACTTATTTGGGGCAAATCAGACTCCAACTCTGCTTGGCAATTGTGAGCACATGCTTTGAGATGAATTATAGTGTTCACTTAAGAAAGAGAAAAATAAAAAGGGAGAAAAATGTAACGGATTGGAGAAGTAAGCATGGCAGAAAATCTAAATTGAATGGCCACCTAAATAGAATTAGTGGTCTTCTAAGACATGACCAACAGACATTTCCTCAAAGAAGACATAAAAATGGCAGTGGAAATAATATTTATCATCACTGAGTTTCAGGGAAATGCAAATCAGAATGGCAATGAGACAACACCTCACACCAGTGAGAATGGGTTACATGGAAAAGACCAGAAACAGAGGCTTGCACGTGGTCAACTTGGGTTCAATCCCCTGTGTTGCTCCAAGCCCTATCAAGAGTGATCTGTAGGCACAGAAACAAGGGTACGTCATGAAACAGCTACACGTGCCCCCCAATTTTTGAATTGCACTGAATGGCACTCAGGAGTTACTCCTGGCTCTGTACTCAGAAATCACTCCTGGCAGGCTCAGGGGACCAATGCGATACCAGTAGTTGAACCTGAGTCAACCAAATGCAAGGCAAATGCCCTCCATTATGCTATTGCTTCACCCCAGCCCCCATTTTATTAGATTAGAAAAAATAGCTGCTAGTATGATGTGCTAGATCAAGAAACTCTCTGTTGGAAGGACTAGGGTAAACTCCCTGCAAAAACAGTTTGGAGACTCCTCAATACATTCTGAATGTGGTCCCCTAATTCCACTCCTAAAAATTTCTCTCAAGAATACAAACATTCATCTAAGGAGACATCTGACCAACTATGTTCAGTGTCATACAATCGCCAAGATCTGGAAACAACCCTCGAGGATCCAAACACAGGTGAGCAGACAAAGACATCATGGCACCTATAGACACAGTAGAGTATGACTCAGGTAGGGTATGCAGTTGGGTGGAACCAGAACAAATCAGGCCAAGTGAAGTGAAGAGTCCAAGAGGCAGAGCTCCATTCAGATGATGTCACACATGTACTAGAATATAAAGAAATGACCCCCAATGCAAAACACCTTCTGGATCAATAGAACTAGGAGGTGAGATGTGGGGCGAGGAGTAGACCATAGCAAAATGATGGAAGTGGCCTGACACACTATGGGAGCCATTGCTGTACTATTTAATTGTTGGCGTTTCAAACATGAGATACTGCTTCATTATTCTTGTAAACTATGATACATCAATATTAAAAAATTTAAAACATTTATGGTAAATATAAGTTATGGAGAACTGCTGTGTTGTTGGGGAGGATATTCTTACTTAGAAATGAGTAAGTATTTCTGGAGGTTTCTTCATCCCAGAAACCCAAAGCCCATGCAAAATTCAATATCTCTTATTATTCTCCAATGAAAGGAATCAGAGACTCCTGGAAAAAGTGACCTTTTTTTCCTGAGGGTGTTGCAGAGAATAACTAAGATCAGTGGAACATCTTACAGTCCTGATAAAACTAAATGATGGGGGAGCTGTCAGAGCAACTTGGGGGTCCATTGAGAAAACACCACACTGGTAGAATTTGAGCAGCAAAATCAATGATCCTAACCCCAATTATCATGCAGAGAAAAGAATAAATATTCAGGAGCCCATACTGATATAAATAAATGATTAAATAGATATATGAGTAAGAGAGACCAGACACCCTCCAGGCAAAAGAATTCCTCAATAGAATACTGACTCAGACTAAAACAGAGAAAATCTTGCTGTGTATGTGCACAAAAAAAAAAAAAAGACTGAAACTTGGTATAATTATGCTAAGTGGCACCCATCAGAACAACTCCTGGCTGCTTCCACTCACTCAGATGTGCTATCACAGAGATAAGACAGATGAACTAACAAAACATACAACGTAAGGACTCTGGGATTTGGACAAGAGATCATGAAAGAGAAGAGGAGAAGTGGGGGGGGGAACAGTGGGGTTTGGACACTATTGTAAAAGTAAAAGCATGGTGACTAATAGGACTCTAGTCATCATCAACATATAAAGCTCTATTGAAATCTTCATTATTCTGGACACCAACGAGAAAATAGAGAATTCCATGGGGCCGGGCGGTGGCGCTAAAGGTAAGGTGCCTGCCTTACCTGCGCTAGCCTAGGACGGACCGAGGTTCGATCCCCCGGCGTCCCATATGGTCCCCCAAGCCAGGAGCGACTTCTGAGCGCATAGCCAGGAGTAACCCCTGAGCGTCACCGGGTGTGGCCCAAAAACCAAAAAAAAAAAAAAAAAAAAAGAATTCCAAATATTTCAAGTAGATATTTTGTCCCCAACAGGGTGAAGCCAAGCCCCTAAGTCTGTATAGGTGACCTTCCTGCCAAAGAAACCTCCTTGTTGCCCCCCCCCCCCAAAAAAAAAAAGAAGTGGAATAATTGAACTGGAGAAAGTGGCCCTGTCAAATTGACCCGAGCTCAACATCAGCCCCAACTTTGAGAAGTCATCTGTCTAATGTGTGCCTTTGGCATACTGTGATATAAAGGACATTTTGACCCCAGGTTCCTTTTCCTTCCACCCACGAACTGAAACCTGAGAGTACCAGACTGAGAGTTCTTCCATAGAACAATGCTCCAAGTGTGAGAAACAAGGGAAGTTGGGGCCTTGGAGTTACCCAACTGGAGTTAAAGAGACATGAGTGTTAAGTGTGTGCAAAATCCTGGCTGATATCTTGAAATTGAACAAAAATTAAAACTATATATAAAAGTCATAAAAATCTGGGAGAAATCTTTTTTTTATCATTATAAAAATGTGTATATAGGGGACTTGAGTGATAGCACAGTGGGGAGGTTGTTCATCTTGCACACAATCAATTCGGTTTCAATTCCCGGCATTTCAATCCCCAAGCCTGCCAGAAGTGATTTCTGAGTACAGAGCCAGAAGTAATCCCTGATCACTGCTAGGTAAATCCTGCCCAAAAATGAGAAAATGGTGGGGCTAGAGAAAGTGTAGAGGGAAAGGCACTTGCCTTACATTCTGCTGACCCTGTTTAATCCCTGGCATAATATAGTTTCTGGGCACTATATCTGGTCTTGAGGACAGAACCAAGGTTTTCTACCTTACCAGCATTTTATTCAGTTTCCAAATGTTGGCATTTTCCCCCACTCTCTTTCCTACCACCATACCTTTGTGCTCTGAGAATACTGTATTTCTCGTTTTTAGCAGGCTTGACTTGTGCAGTGGTATCTGTGTGTCTGTTTTGTGTGCACTAGGGAAGAGAGTGCATTTGGTTTATGAGGTTGGAGGGGGCTGTATATTGCCCATGAATCCTAGTTCTTCTAATTCTTCATTCAAGGCTCTTATCTCTTCACTGATATAAGATGGAAATTTGGCTGATCTGTCTAAAGACAAAGTGTAATATTGAAGTTCTCCACTCCTATTGTGTTTCTGTTGATGTGCTTCTTTATTCTGTGACCACAGGGCTTTCAACTTTGCTGAACCTTTGGTACATATAGGTCAATAAATTCAGGCTTCTCAATCTGTCATTTCTTTAAACAATAAGAAAGTAATTATCTTGAATTGCTTTCTTTACACTGAGTATTACTTGGTTAGATTAAGTATCATAGTCCCAGTTTTGTCTTGTTTTGTCTCTTGTTGACTTAGATGATTCTTTCCATCATTTTGTTCCTACATTTATAGTTATAGGCTTAAGTGTGTTTACTGTATGCAGAATATTGCTAAATTATTTTTCATAATTCATCTAGCCTCTCTACACCTGTTTTTATTATTGTTTTGTTTTGCTTTGCTTTTGGGCCACACCTGGAAACTCTCAGGAGTTACTCCTAGCTCTGTGCTCAGAAATTACTCCTGGAAGGCTCTGGGGACCATATGGATTGCCAGGGATCAAACCCAGATCAGCCACATGCAAGGCAAATATCACTCCGGCATCCCCTCTACACCTTTTGATGAGCGAATTCAGTCTATTTGATGGAAGAGTTCAGTATATTCTCTAGACAGAGAAATTATTGTTATAACCAAATTTGTCACCATTTTTCTATATAAAATTTGCTTCCTTTTGCCTTTAGAATTTTTTTATAGGAGATCCCTTAGTAGTCATTGCAAGGATGATTTAATGGAGCAATTGTACCCAGTTCTTGTTTGTCTAAAATTTCTTTTATCACTCAAGTGATAAAATGACAATATCAAGTGACAATCTGGCAGGGTAGAAGATACTAGATTGAAGTTTTTTTCCTGTGCAGTATTTTTAGTATATATTGTTTTTATTGCCTTCTTTCTTGTTTGGTTTTATATGAAAGATCTGTTGTGAGTTTCATGTCCATTGGGATAGTTTTTTGCTTGGTGTTGTTTGGGCCTCTTGAATCTGTACATAGGCCTCCCCAATGACTGAAGTTTTTAGCTTTTCATCTTGTCCATTAGTTTAATTCCAAAACCATAAGATATATAGAACAACACATAGGCAAAACACTCCAGGACATTGAGACTACAGGCATATTCAAGGAGGAAACTGCACTCTCCAAGCAAGTGAAAGCAGAGATTAACAGATGGGAATATATTAAGCTGAGAAGCCTCTGCTTCTCAAAGGAAATAGCGCCCAGGATACAAGAGCCACCCACTGAGTGGGAGAAACTATTCACCCAATACCCATCAGATAAGGGGCTAATCTCCAAAATATACAAGGCACTGACAGAACTTTACAAGGAAAAAACATCTAATCCCATCAAAAAATGGGGAGAAGAAATGAACAGACACTTTGACAAAGAAGAAATACAAATGGCCAAAAGACACATGAAAAAATGCTCCACATCACTAATCATCAGGGAGATGCAAATCAAAACAACTATGAGGTACCACCTCACACCCCAGAGATTGGCACACATCACAAAGAATGAGAACAGGCAGTGTTGGCGGGGATGTGGAGAGAAAGGAACTCTTATACACTGCTGGTGGGAATGTCGTCTAGTTCAACCTTTATGGAAAGCGATATGGAGATTCCTCCAAAAACTGGAAATCGAGCTCCCATATGATCCAGCTATACCACTCCTAGGAATATACTCTAGGAACACAAAAATACAATACAAAAATCCCTTCCTTACACCTATATTCATTGCAGCACTATTTACCATAGCAAGACTCCGGAAACAACCAAGATACCCTTCAACAGATGAATGGCTAAAGAAACTGTGGTACATATACACAATGGAATATTATACAGCTGTCAGGAGAGATGAAGTCATGAAGTTTTCCTATACATGGATGTACATGCAATCTATTATGCTGAGTGAAATAAGTCAGAGAGAGAGAGAAAAATGCAGAATGGTCTCACTCATCTATGGTTTTTAAGAAAAATAAAAGACATTCTTGCAATAATAATTTCAGACACAAAAGAGAGAAGGGCTGGAAGTTACAGCTCACCTCATGAAGCTCACCACAAACAGGGATGAGTTTTGTTAGAGAAATAACTGCATTTCTAACTATCCTAATAATGAGAATGTATGAAGGAAATAGAAAACCTATCTAGAGTATAGGCGGGGGTCAGGTGGGGAGGAGGGAGATTGGGGACATTGGTGATGGGAATGTTGCACAGGTGATGGGTGGTGTTCTTTACATGACTGAAACCCAAACAACACAATCATGTATGTAATCAAGGTGTTTAAATAAAATAAAAAAGAAATCATTAAAATATATATATATTTTAAAAAAAGAGGTGTAAGTAAAGAGAGAAGCATAGGAAGAGAAAGACACAGAGGTATATGTGCTAGAGAGAGCATAGCTCCTCCAAAAGGGGAAAATCAGAGGAGAGAAAACAGAAAAGGGCTTGGAAAATGCTTATAACAGCTTTTTTTTTTTTTTTTTTTTGGTTTTTGGGCCACACCCGGTAACGCTCAGGGGTTACTCCTGGCTATGTGCTCAGAAGATGCTCCTGGCTTGGGGGACCATATGGGACACCGGGGGATCGAACCGCGATCCGTCCAAGGCTAGCGCAGGCAAGGCAGGCACCTTACCTTTAGCGCCACCGCCCGGCCCCTTATAACAGCTTTTATGAGGTAATATAAAATTCCTCCAATTTGTCTTGGCCATACCTAAATTTTATTAAATGCTTTATCTGCATTGAATTTTGTAGTTATATACACTTTATTTTATTGTTATAGTTAATCATGTTTGTTAAATTTTATATGCTAAACCAAAAAAAAAATCCCCTTTCTCATTTTCTTCCTCTTCAGGTAAACCTGAGATGGAGATTACTTCTCTTATTATTATCCACTGAACCTTTGACATTTTCTGTCCTTTTTCCATATGTTTTTGTTGTTGCTTTTGTTTTGTTGTGTTTTTGTTGTATTTTGTTGTTGGGCCACATCCTTGTGGCTCTACACAAAGAACCACCCCTGATGGTTCTCAGGGAACATTATGGTATGCCATGCAAATCAAGTACCCTACTTGCTGTACTATCACTACAGACCTTTTTTTTTTTTCTATTTTTAAGTCACTTTTCTAATGCCTTTTCTTTGATCATGCTGGCTGTATTTTAACTTTATGATTGCCAATACGGTTTCAGCATTCTAAATTCTGTGACTATGACTTGCTACTGTATTTTTATCTCTTTCAATTCCACTTCAAGGAATCCTTAAATTAAAAAAAAACTGATTAAACATCAGGTTTTCTTGATGTTAATTGAATTTCTCTCCCAGAGCTCCCTTTATTTCCTCTACTTCACATTATTTCTTCTATTTCATGTTGCTCCAAGGGCTTCCTTGAATAGTGTCAATATTTTTTATGAGCTTTGGGACTCCCCTGGACTTGTCTCCTTGTGCTTTAAAAGATTTCCTTGGTTTTTCCAATATTTTCTGTGTTTTGTGGATGGTGATAACAGAGCTCAATATGTAAGAAGACATACTATAATAAATGACTAGCATATTATAGCTTATATAATTGATATCAAATTGCTAATTTTTTTCACTATTTATGGTGGCTGACAAGTGACTGCAGCTAAAATGGACCAGATGAGTGAAGAGTAAAGTTGTCATACTGTGTTGTTTGTGGCCTCGAAGGCTGGGTCCCACTGGGAGAGGGCCAGAAAGAGGTGGGAAGCTTAGTATTCCCAACAGGTCAATAAGTGAATAGGAAGACACTTACCACCCAATCTTGTCACCCAACCTGCCAGGGAATAATCCAAAGAGGAATCTGAATGGAATTCTGTTGATCCCCGAGACCACTTATAAGTTTCATGTGCATCCCTACAGGAACTAGAAAGGGTGAGCAAGGAAAGTGGAACTAGAAAGAAAGCCCAAAGTGAGGATCAGGAACTAAGGGTTGAGGTGAAGGGGGCAGAAGGGCAAAGGCAGAAGGACTCAGGTGAGCGAGCCTTCAACTCTGGATCTAACCAGGCACATCCCTGGTGAGGCTTGGTGCCCCCATGCCCTGACAATGCCAGGCTTTCCATTGGTGTCTCTCAGTAGAGGATTGGGACATCTATAGGTCCTTCCAGGAACAGACACTCATTCAATGGCCTATGCCTCTGCTTCTTGAGGATTGAGTATATTTGACTCAATACAAACTGGAATCGGAGCTTTGGTTTCAGTAGAGCATAGTTGCTTTCCTTCTGCCATTATTCTTCTTTCACTCTGATCGAATTTCTTGTCTGGGAGTTGATGTTCATTATTGAAGTAATTGAATTGGACCACAGCTGAACTCTTTTTAAATCAGACACATACGGAGGGTCTCTCTTTTTCTTCCAGTGGAAGAGACCTTGATGAAGAAAAGCTGAGTGGGTATCTGACTGAGTGGTAGATTTTCAACATGAAAGGCAGAAAAATATGATCACAACCAAGATCCCATCAGCAGGGAGGAGAACAAAGATGAGCAGTAACACAATCACTCAGCTCAGGTGGGACAAGAGGCAGCAC
The DNA here is from genome assembly GCF_024139225.1 of Suncus etruscus. NCBI lineage: Eukaryota > Metazoa > Chordata > Mammalia > Eulipotyphla > Soricidae > Suncus > Suncus etruscus. Next base: position 3,110,424 of record NC_064858.1, on the reverse strand, counting down.
CTTGATGCCCTGAGGGAGAAGATGGTGGGGATGGATGATGGAGATCACAGGGATGGATGGTGGGGATGGTGGAGATTTCATTAATCTACACATATATTTGAGGATATAACATTGGTGAACGGTCAAAACATTGTGGAAAAAAAACAGGAAATGTTGATCATGGAAATACAATTTTCTGAGAAGTAGTGAGAAGAAAGAAAAGGTGTGGGTAGAATTAAAGAGATAAGTGGAGGTAATAGGGTAGGGGCCGGCAGTCTCTGGAACATGGTAGGTGTAGGTGTGTACCTCATGTGTGTACCAAAGAACCAGCAAGGCTGCAAGATTGCAATCCAAATTAGAAGAACAAAGCCAAAAAATGTGATGTTACTCCTCCACACCATATCTGGTCCCTTAGATGTCGCATAGTGTCTCCCAACCCACCAAGCGTGATCCCCAAGCACAAAACCAGGGTTATGGGGCTGAGTCCCACCACACAGATGGACAGAAGCTGGTTCTGGTGAGAAATTTGAAGTACAGAACTCAGCAGCGAAGGGCTCATAAACTGGGACTGCTCACTGGCTTGAAACCTGACTAGAATTTTTGGCAAGATTATATATGCTTTGAGAGCAATTGCAAAAACAAAGTGGACAGGACGTGGGTCAATCATTCTTGGGGCAAAGCAGGCTGTAGCAAAACATGCAGTTACAGCAAACCATATCACCTTGGAAACATCCTATTTCTTCTGAACTTTAAACTTGAGCTGTACCATATTTGTCATATTTTACCCTTTTGATCACATCCATTATTACCAGAGCTGTATCCTGTTTGCAGCACTTCTCGTTCCCCCACATCAGGAGGAAGTGCTGAGCATCACCAGGTGTGATCTGCACTCAAAAAGTGTGCCTGTCAGGGATGGTGACTAATAGGACTCTAGTCATTATCAACATATAAAGCTCTATTGAAATCTTCATTATTCTGGACACCAACGAGAAAATAAAGAATTCCAAATATTTCAAGTAGATATTTTGTCCCCAACAGGGTGAAGCCAAGCCCCTAAGTCTGTATAGGTGACTTTCCTGCCAAAGAAACCTCCTTGTTGCCCCCCCCCCAAAAAAAAGAAGTGGAATAATTGAACTGGAGAAAGTACCATGTTCCAGAGACTGCCGGCCCCTACCCTATTACCTCCACTTATCTCTTTAATATAGGAACCTGGGGAAGTTAACACTGTTAGTGAGATTGGGATGTTGTATTCCTGAAACTCAACTGAATAACTATGTAGATCATAGTACCTTAATAGTTGAAAAAAATCAATGTGAACAAGACCAACCAGTACTGGTGCAGATGTGGAAGAAACAGACTCTCATTCACTGCTGATGGGTTTGCCTACTTGTCCAGTCTTTTTGGAAAACAATATGAAGATTCCTCAAAGAACTAGAAATTGAGTTTCAACATGATCCAGCAACACCACTCCTAGCAATATACTGTAGGAACACAAAAACATCATACAAAAATGCCCTCTGCATGATTATATTCATTGCAGTGCTATTTACAATAACCAGAATCTGGAAAGAGAACAACCCAGATGCCCAACAGATGAGCAGATAAAGAAACTGTGGTACACAGTGAAATACTATGCAGCCATCAGGAAAAATGAAGTCATGAAATTTGCTTATATATGGATGGATATGGAAAGAGTATCATGCTGAGTGGAATGAGTCAGAGGAAGAGAGATAGACATAGAATAATCTCACTCATTTGTAGAAATGAGGAAAATAAAAGATAGTATATAGTATCCAGAGACAAGAGAGATGAGGGCCAGGAGGACCAGTCCATGGTAGGAAACTTGCCATAAATAGTGGAGCAATGCAATTAGGGCAGAGAAGGGACCACAATGACAATGATACTTGGAAATGATCACTCTGTACAAGAACTGGGTGCTGAAAGGAGGTTAAGTGATATACAAGGTACTCCTTCAATAACAATAGTGCAAAACACAGTGTCTGAAATGAAAAAAAAAAAAAAAAAAAGGAAGAGGGAGCAGAATTAAATGCTTGCCCTAGAGGCAAGCAGGAGGAGGGAGGAAAATGGGAATATTGGTGGTGGGAATGTTCAAGGGTGAAGGGTGGCATATATTGTATTGAAGAGGAAGCCTCATGCCCCAAATCTAGGGCATTGGAGAGATGTGGGTCTGGAAGCAAACACCAACGCAGGAAATAATCTACACACAGTTGAGATAAAAACCAGTTCAGGAACTCCCACACACAAGCCTTCCACTCTTAAGAAGCAGATAGCTCAGTGGTGGAAAGAATCTTGAAGTGATTTTTTTTTCCCCTAGACCTGCAGGTCTTTATAAGCAAGTGCCAGACAACACCCTAGGGTGGAGAACAGGTGGTCTAAGGCACTAACCCAAACGATGTTTCCATCCAAAGGTGCTTCTGACCAATGAATAACAAGCATATCCTGAATAGGATAAAAAACTATTAACCCAATATTGTATGGCAGAAACTCAATTTCAACTGAAACTCTAACTCAACTTTGGAACCCTGGTTTTTAAATAAAAGAAAGGGGAAAAAATGAAAGCAGACTCTCCTCTGTTGCCTTGTACTACTTCTCCAGCCCCTGGGTTCCTTTTAGCAATGGGGGGGGGGGTGTGTGTTCTTTGCTTCAACCTTAGAGCAGAGTGTGGGGGACAGAGCTATCTAGCACAGTGGGCAGGACACTTGCTTTGCATGTGGCCAATCCAGTTTGGACCCAAGATGGCCTCCTCTATATCACCAGGAATGACTGCTGAGAAAAGAGCCAGGAGTAACCCCTGAACACTGTGAGGTATACCTCCTGCCTCCCCCCCCCCAAAAAAAAAAAGTCTTGTGGAAGAGGCCTGGTTGATTCCTGCAAGGGCTAGGCTGTGGATCCAATCCACCTCTCCACCTGGTCTCCCAAGCATCGCCAAGAATAGCTGCTATGAGCTGAGATTAAGCCAGGAGTCACCTCTGAGAGCTGCCAGGTGTGTCCCAAAAACAGTAATGCTCCAAACCCTATGGGTTGAGAGGTACAGGGGCAGGAGATGGGGTGAAAGGAAGAGCCTGGAAAGGCTAACTGACTGGTTTGGTGTTGGTTGACTTGAAACCTTCAGTTCTGGAGCCAGAGCTATAGCCAGGGCTATAGCACAGCTGCTGACACAGGACAGACCCAGGTTCGATCCCCAGCTTCCCATATGGTCCCCAGAGCCTTCCAGGAACAATCTCTGAGTGCAGAATCAGGAGTAACCCCTGAGCAACACCGGGTGTGGCCCAACCCGCAAAAAAAGACCACATCAAAGCATAGATTAAGACACCTGTAATCAGGGCTGGAACGATATAGCACAGCGGGGTGGGCTTTTGCCTTGCACGCAGACGACCCAGGACGGTCCCAGCCAGGTTCAATCCCCAACATCCCATATGGTCGCCAGAAGCGATTTCTTAGCACAGAGGAACCCCGGAGTGCCCCCAGGTGTGGCCCATAAACAAAAGAAAAAAGAAAACCTTCAGTTCTGGAGAGAGTTTGCCCCAGAATTTCCAGGGGTTGCGATTTCCAGGGGGTTGTGCTCGCTGACAAAGATGGGGTGGGACAATCAGCCTCTTGGCTGGGCGGTTGGTCCATGAGTCGAGTCGTGTTGGCTGCAGCCCAGTCGAGCGAGCACTGGCAGGAGGTGCGGGATGAAGACATCAAGAGCCAGCGCAGGGCCAAGGGGAAATTCCAGCAGCTAAAAATACTAGCCCAGGTGCTGGTGCCTTCTCAGCGGGGAGGAGGTGGCAGCCGGTAATTAGGGGGGACGTGGAGAGTGGGGGTGCGGTGCGGCTAATGAGCGCTTCCCGGAGGACAAAGCAGCTGGTATTTTCCTTTCTAATTCCAGGAATGACGTCCCATTTGAACAGAATAAAAGGATCCTCGGTGGGGGTGGGGGGGGGAGTGGGAAGAATGCTGCAGGGTGTGGGTGAGCTGAACCCCCCCCCCATTAAAGAAGGCCCAAGGCTGGGGAGGGAGGCCTCTCAAGTTTCAGTGGCTGCAGAGACATCCTGCATCCTCAGAATTTGCCTGGTGAGGATGGAAGCCCCTGGGTGGGAACACAAGAGGTGCATTGACTTGGGATCTTTCTTTGTCTCTTTTTGAAATTTTAATAAATTTTTTTGGGGGAAGCGATAGCACAGCGGGGATGGAGTTTACCTTTTGTGTGGCTGACCTGGTGGGGTTCGAGCTCCAGCATCCCATAGGATTCCGAACCTGGCAAGAGTGATTCCTGAGTGCAGAGCCAAGAGTGTGTGTGGCCCCAAATCAAACAAATAAAAATTACTAAAATTTTAACTGATTAAATTGGTGAGATCTACAGCTCCAACGTTGCCCATGATGGACTTTCAGTCATACAATGCCCCGCACTCTTCACCATGATACATTTCCCATCACCAATGTCCTCAGTTTCCCTCCTGCCTTCCCCACAATTTCTCTCTCTCCCTCTCCCTTCTCTCTCTTACCTCTCTCTCCTCTCTTCCCTCTCTCTCACCCTCTCTCCTCTCACTCTCTCCCTTTTTCTCTTAGACACAGTGGCTTGCAATACTGTTATTGAAGGGATAACCTGTGTGTCACCTTCCCTCCTTTCATGAAGCACCCACCTCTTGTCCAGAGTGATCATTTCCAACTCCCATTGTCATAGTGGTCCCTTCTCTGCCCTCATTGCATCTCCCATTCTTAGTTCTTCACTGCTTCTTCTCCTTGGGTGTTCCAAGTGGTGTTCAGTAGTCCTAGAGCCAAATCCATAATGTGGCTTCATGCCAAGGCATAACGGTTTGGTGAAGTTCAGACCTAGCTATGCTGCAAATGCTGGAGTTCCTCCACCATGCCCTAGGGGCCTTCAGAACTGCCCCCCGTAACACTCTGGGCCTGGCATGGGACCAAAGATCAAAGTCAGTTTGGCATGTGCCCTAACATTGTATTATGTTCTTACTAAAAGAGGCAGGTAGAGGTGTGCTCCAGGCAATGAATTCTGCAACCAAACCAAGGTATTGACTCAGGAGCAGGAATAGTGGGTCTCTAGTAGCTCCCATTCCCAGGTTCTTTGATATTTTCAAGAATGAAAAAGTGACTAGTCATAATGGTCAGACTCAGAACTTAGAAATGTTTATTGAAAAGCAAAGGGGAGGGAGGAATTTAGTACGGGGCTAAGTTAAATATATCTCCTTTAGTGGATATTTTTATAGGAAAACTGAGTCTCTGTGGGCCCTATAATGCTCTTTGCAGTCCTTATCAATTGATAAAAAAGAAACATTCCAAAGGATGCTAGGATCCAACAGGACAGTCTGGCTGGACTGAGACCATTAGGTTTCGCCTTTTGTCTAAGACAGGGGTCTTCAAACTACGGCCCACGGGCCACATGCGGCCCACAGAGGAGTCTGATCTGGCCTGCCAGCAGTGAGCGCTGTTTGGTTGCCAAGATACCTACCAGCATATACACTCAGTGAATATCCAAATATCAGGAACCATGCACTCAAAATGGTAACCATCTTTGCTAGCACTTATGCCTGTGAACAGACTTTTTCAAGAATGAAACATCTGAAATCTCCAACCAGATCAAGATTAACTGATGCCCATTTACATCACTTGTTATGGCTGGCAGTGACAAATATGAAACTGGACATTGACCATCTCATTAGCCAAAAGCAGGCCCACAGTTCCCATTGAAATACTGGTGCGTGATCTGTTTATTTATAAATGGTTTTCATTTCATTTATATAAGATATGTGCAGTGTGAGTAGGAATTAGTAGCTCGTATAGTTCGGCCCTCCAGCTCTCTAAGGGACTGTAATCCGGCCCCCACTTTAAAAAGTTTGAAGACCCCTGGTCTAAGGCATCATCCATTCTATTATGCTATTTGGGGGGGGGCAGAATTCTAGGGTCCAGTTAGAAAGTTTCAAGTATTACCATTTCCTTGGGGATAGACTATTTGTTAGGTCAGTGGGGACAAAGGGAACTGATGGCCAGAGGAAACTGAGGCTTTCTCATTCAGTTTGGGGCTGGAATAATAGCACAGTGGGGAGAGTTTTTGTTTTGTCCACATCCAACCCAACAGGTTCTATCCCTAGCTTCTCATCGGATCCTCTGAGCCCACCGGGAGTGATTTCTGAGTTCAGAGCTACTGTGTTTCCCCAAAAATAAGACATCCTTTGAAAATAAGACCTACTTACAGGTTTCCTTCTGGGTAAAATATAAGGCATCCCCCGAAAATAAGGCCCCACTTGGATCTGTCTCAGAATGAAAATTAATTTACTATAAAGTGGCATCTGTAGGATTCATAGTTTGTCTGGTTTTTGCTGACAACTACTGTACTACTGTGCCATATACAGGTAATAAATTTCCTTTGTTTTCACTTAACAATAAATGTGTACCATATTCTTCTTCATAAAAATAAAAGCATCCCCTGAATATAAGACTTAGCTCATCTTTGGGAGCAAAAAATAATATAAGACACGATCTTGTTTTCAGGGAAACAGGATAGAAGCAACCCCTGAGCAACTCTGGATATGGCCCAAAAATCAAGAAACACAACCGAAAAAAAAAAAAAAGAGAGAGAGAGATTATATTAACAAAGTACACTAGTGCTTGACCCCAAAAAGTTCTCATTAGCAAAAGGAAACCATTAGGAGGGAAATGTTTTCCATTTTAATGATAAAAGTTTTTAAATAGAAGCTGTTAAGTAGATAAAACTCTTGGCCTGGACTTTGTATGACCCCTCAGAGCTGCTAAAGTAGAATCACCTTGTTGGGGGGTGTTTGGGATATTACTGCCCACTCCCCATCCAGTGCAGTAGGATGCGCTCCCATCCCAGGCTTTCCTCTGAGTCAATAGAACCCGTTTCCCAGGAGACCAGATCTGTTGTCCCAGATAGATGGCTTAGAGGCCTTGGCCTGCTCTACTGAACAAGTAACAGCTTGTTCTCTTCATCAAGGCCTTTCAAAGACAGGCTTCACGCAGCCACACAGCAGTGTTCCTCAGTTTCAAATGCATGGAGACTGAGCAGGAGGGAGACCCTGTCAGATGATCCTCAGGCCACCAGAGCTGGAAAGAACATACTTCTCCAACCATTGAGGACAGCCTATAGATTCTGGTCATTGTGACCTTCCAGGTAAATAATTGACCTGAGCGATAGCACAGCAGTAGGGTGCTTGCCTTGCATGCAGCTGATCCAGGACCAACCTTGGTTGGATCCCTGGCATCCCATATGGTGCCCGAACTAGGAACAATTTCTGAGAGCATAGCCAGGAGTGACCCCTGAGCATCACAGGGTGTAGCCCTAAAAAAGAAAAAAAAATTGACCTTAGAGCCTAGCAAGACCCAATTCTAGCTCCACCTCCTACAAGTTGAATATACTTGGACAAGTTCATTGTTCTGCTCTTTCACCTGGGAGATGTATTAAGTAGTTCTTAATTCATAGAGTTATCAGAAATTGACTGAATTTATGCCTCATGTAAAGTACTTACAGCTGGAAGATTATACAGTGATCAGTCATTGACCTGGGTTCATCTCCACTCACACAAGGTCCCCTACACATCACCAAGTGCAGCCCCAAAGATCCCTGTTGGCATCACAGCTCATGTCCTAGGAGACCCATTAATATCTCTCTGGTGGCCCTAGTACATTAGGAGCTGCCAACACCAGATCTTTGGCCCTCACATTCAACCACTCACTTGATTGACTAAGAACCACCACTGGCATCACCAGGATTCCTAAGCATCTTATTGGGAGACCACCTCCCAAAAAATAAAGTACTTAGCACTGTACTTAAGATAAATTAACACTGCAATTCATATGATTCATGTTAGTATTAGTCTAGTAAAAGTAATATTTTTTTCTCAGGATTGATATTCCACATATACTATTCTGTATGAAAGAAAGAGCATCAGGCATCTAAGTTGCATACTGCTCACTCTGTTGGACCATATAGCTGGCTGGAATGTATTTGGTGGGAGAGAACAGAGAGACCAGATAGTCTGGAACTGAACTGAGGATTGGCTGTGAATATCGATATGATGTTGTATTGTCCACTGACCATTGAATGTCCAAAGAATAAAGAATTCAACAGTCCTTTCATTTCCATCACTGGTTTCCCATTATCCTCAGACTCGAGGTCAGGTTTGAACTATTTAGAATTGATCTGGATTATGACAAATAAATTCTTCCCTGTGCCTTTCAGTTGGGGGAATGAACACATTTCCCTGAAATCTCATGATCTCTCTTAACACCATCTTAGGACCCAGCCTGTGCAGTCTCTTCATCAGACCTGCTCTGTGCCTCTTAAACATTTCTCACTCGAAACCCCTTTGCACCTGAGAAATACAAGGGTGTGTGCTGCCTGAAACAGCTTTGACTCATGATCAATCTGTGTTCAGAAACCTTTGCTCTTTCTTGCCTCGTTTGTATGAACTCTACAAAACTCCATATGGGGCAGCAAACCTTGACAACTGAGTTCAGGACCACCTTGCTTAGAAGTTTCTTGTTGCAGGCATTTATGTTCATTTTATTAAAGTAATTTTTAATTAAATCAATGTGAGATATGGAGTTACAAAGTTGTTGATAATTGAGTTTAGTCATACAATATTCCAACAACCACCTACCCACCCCTTCACCAGTGATCATTTCTCACCACCACACCAATTGTATTGAATAGCACAGGGCCCTGCATTTATTTATACCTTTCAAGGACTTGTTTCCAAAGGTCAGGTTTCTTCAAAGGGCCTAGGCCATCTCCAAACACTATTGTTTGGGGGACGTCTATGATCTTTATATGTAGTTAGTCATTCCCTGGTATTCTGTTTTCTTCAGCCCAATATTAACATCCCTATTATTATATTTTAAATGACTTAGAAGCTCTCCAATCACAGCAGAATTATTGAGAGTGAAATGTTGCATTTCTCAGTGACAATGTTTATTCCTTCAATGCCTACATTGAAGTCTCAGCTGTGCCTACATTCTGGGTTATTCTCAGGTGATTTCCGCTTACTCACAAGGGAAGAGGAGAACTATTGATATTTAAACCATAAAGAATCTTTACTGAGTAGGCTGTAGAAAGAACCAACATTTTCTTGGGGAACTTTGAAATAACTGAGAAATAGAGCAGGTACTTTTTTTTTGGGGGGGTGCCACACCTTGTGTTGCTCAGGGGTTATTCCTAGCCATTCACTCAGAAATCACTCCTGGCTTGAGGGACCATATGAGATGCAGGGGATCGAACCATGGTCCATTCTAGGTCAGCACGTGAAAGGCAAATGCTCGACTGCCTGCTCCACCGCTCTGGCCCCAGAAAGCAGGGACTTTTGAGCTAGAAGATTCTTTCTTGAAACTGATTAAAGAGATCAAATGGGCAACATTTCAATGATTATTAAATATTATACATAAAGACAGAAAAAGAGGACTTTCAAACACTTCGATATTTCTCCTGAACTTGCCTTGTTAGAGGATTTTACCACCTGTAGAACAGTGACCTAGAAATCATGCACAATATGAATTTTTGATAAAAAAAATCATATGATATAGTCTAGCCAAGACTAGGTCAAGTCATCATAATCTCAGGAGAACTGACATCTCAACATCTTTCTAGAGAGAAAACCACTTGGGACTAAGAAATAGCTTTCTCTGTAGACTCAACAATTCCATGTGTGAGATGCTTGTAAAACAATTTCTCTAGAAAATGTTACATTTTCTGATTGATTAAAACATTGTTTTAAGTAAAGAGAAATTGAGAGGACATTGGGAACAATGTTATTATTATAACAAGGTTATTATCTATGAATAATTTATCAGGAGAGCTATGAAGATTTCCTGAATTATAGCCCAAAGCAAGTAGTTTCACTCCTCTCTAGTCCTATTGGCAACTTTTTAATTTTTTTTAAAAGGGTGGTGTTTTTATTTTAAGTCTATGGCAGTCTGAGTCGGTCCATGAGGAAGGAAATTTCTCCTTCCAGCTATGTAGAAGAATCTTGGGAAAACCCATTTATGGAAAATTTTTCAGGAATTCTTTTAAGGGGAATATGCTCTACCTAGGGATGTTCTAATCATCCTTCTGTTTTGTGCAGTGAACAGGTGGGATTAGATATTGGCTAAGGAGCTATGACTGGACGTTGGTATGGAATCTGGTCTTCTTTTTTCACCCTTGTTATCAACAGAGCTAATTGTCCAAGAAGGGTGTTCCATAAATGTTTTTTTTAGAAGAGTTAAGGGTTACGATGGAGTGATGTTGGAAAGACTGAAGATATAGACTAGTTAACACAGAACTTTAGAATGTTGGCTGCTCTGTATTGGATTGATCTGTTAGCAACCAAAAGGTTTTAACAGGGGCTTAAGTAATAGCACAGTGTTTGCCTTCCAGGTGGTCAACCAGGGTTCTATCCCTGGCATCCCATAGGGTCCCCCAAGCCTGCCAGGAGTAATTTCTGAGTGCAGAGCCTGGAGTAACCCCTGAGTGCTGCAAAGTGTGATACAAAAACCAAAACAAACAAAGCAAAACCAAAATGAGACAAAGGGTCTTAACAAATTATCACATCTTTTGGAAATATCCTTAAATCCAACCACTGTGAAACATGAGTTGTTGGTTTCTCCAAAATTTTTGTTTTGGTTTGGTTTCTGGGACATGCCTAGCTATGCTCAGGGTTACTCAGATGAACTTGGGAATAACTCCTGGTAATGCTTAGAGGACCATATAGAACATTGGATTGAACATAGGTGTACTGCATGCAATTTAGAAAATTTAACTAGTATAGGATTTGATAATTCCACTCTGTAAAAATTATCTGAAGAGAAGGAAATCCCTCATCTAAAAGGTCTGTACACTCTTATTGCAGCTTTAGTCACAATAGCTAAGAAATGGAAACCATTTACATATCCTTTGCTAGAATATTCCTCAGATGTCCAACAGTGAAATTCTGCCATTGGTGACAATGTGGATGGACACCAAAGGAGCTACATGGAGTGAAAGAAATTAGATACATTTAATTTAATGTAGACACTTAAGTCTACATTAATGTAGACTCTTAAAACAAACTCAAATCACAACAAGAACGGTCAAGAGCATGATGGTAGCTACTAGAGGGAAGAGGAAGAGAATAATAAATGTTGGAGGCTGGGGGTCAAGGTGTACAAATTCTCAGTTATAAAATGAATGTTGGAAAAATTTTTATATACTGCTTGATTACAAGATTAAATAATATCATTAGTGCACACCTGAAAGTTGCAAAAAGAATTAGTCCTATGGTGCCGGAGCTATAGCACAGCGGTAGGGTGTTTGCCTTGCACACAGCCAACCTAGATAGACCCAGCTTCAATTACTGGCATCCCATATGGTCCCCCAAGCCTTCCAGGAATGACTTCTGAGTGCAGAGCCAGGAGTAACCCCTGAGCACTGCCGAGGTGTAGCCAAATAAATAAATAAATAACAAAAAAATTTTTAAAAAGGAATCAGTACTAAAAATTTCTCACTACAGGAAAAAAATATGTCTTCACTTTGGTGATACAAGATGGTGATTATTTCTCAATATATATATAAGTAGTGAATGATTTTGTACACCTGAAGCTAGCATGTTACATGTCGAGCACACTTGAATTTGAAAAACTCCACAATCTTGGGCTATATTTATTTTGTCATATGAAAGTCACTTAAATAATGCTTTCAAATCTTTCCATACATATAGATAAATATGGATATACAAACTGATAGATGATAGGTAGACAGAGAGAGATGATAGATGATAGATAGATAGATAGATAGATAGATAGATAGATAGATAGATAGATAGAGAGAGAGGAAGGGAGAGAGGGAGGGAATGAGGGAGGGAGATAGATGATAGATGATAGATAGATAGATAGATAGATAGATAGATAGATAGATAGATAGGGAGGGAGGGAGATGATAGATAGATAGATAGATAGATAGATAGATAGATAGATAGATGATAGATTGAGAGAGAGGGAGAGAGGGAGGGAAGGAGGGAGGGAGATAGATGATAGATAGATAGATAGATAGATAGATAGATAGATAGATAGATAGATAGATGATAGGGAGATGATAGGGAGATGATAGATAGATAGATAGATAGATAGATAGATAGATAGATAGATAGATAGATAGATAGATAGATAGATAGATGATAGATAGATAGATAGATATAGATTCTCTTTTCTTAAAAAGCAACTTCCCAACAGATGATCCCTGAATGTGAAAAGAATAAACTATGAAGAAAATACTGCATTGCTAGTCATTGGAGAAGACAACTCAGTGCTGAGCCATGTGTATAAAATAGAATAATATGAAAGCTTTCATTTTTCAAGGAGAGAAATTTCAGCTATTCTTGACTAGGTCTTTCTGCAGAGGGGCAATTATATTTGCCTGGGACAAGAAGTATAAATGATTCAGTACAGACTACATTTCAGCAGCCTCTGCTCTAGTCTAGTGTAGTAGCTTCATACAGGGTCAAACTCTGATTCCTCCATAGATACGTAGACTGTTTGCACTGTGTTTAAGCTCTTGGTTATGGATTAGAATAGAGCTATTGTGTAATTCTGAAACCGTGGCCACTACACAACTAACATCTGTTGTTGTTATGTCATAATGTTTGGGAAATAGTCCTTGAATAAGGACTTCAGCAGGATGGAGGAGTTTTAATGAGAGCAAAATTTATCATAGTAAACCACTTCTCTGGGATAGAGTCTTTGAATGGTGGAAGAAATGCTTTACCCAGTTTGGTCTTCCTATGCATGAGTCTTTGTAAGTCTCCAGAAACATCTGGCTGTTACTCTTTACCACTCTATGGCCACAGCTATGTTATTGGCTCATGTGTCTAGAGTGGGGAGCAGAAAATATGTTCAGTAGTTTCTTCCCTAATTTTGCACTATTGAGACTAGCTTACAACCTGTATCTGTCTCATTCTTTGTGACTGACCGTGAGGTCAAAAATGCTGATCTGAGGACAGCTCACGAGGTAAGCAACACCCCACCAAGGACTGAGGCAAAAGGGGGCATCTGTTTGGCGTGACTGGGATAGCATCACCAGACTTAAAAGGGAAAATTCCCAAGCATGAACTCAGCAGAGTGAGACCAGCAAGAGAGCAGTCACTCTGCTTTGCCCTGTGGCTACACATTTCTTTCAGTGAAGGAACTGTACCACAACACTTAATAATACTGTACATCAAAGTTCACAGTGGTAAAACTATGCAGAACCACACCATACCTTGTGACCAAAAAACTAGTTCTGGAGACCCAACCAACACCAACCACCTACATAACATTTCTGATAAGGACTTTAGAGAGGAAATGTTATGAATGTTCAATGAACTTAGAAAAATGATGGAACAGACAGCCCAGAAGTCTCAGGAGTAGAAATGAGAAAATTTCAAACAAAAATATCAAGGCTGAAAACATGGTAGGTGAAATAAAAACCTCAATGGAAAGCCTCACCATCAGAGTAATAACTGCTGAGAACAGAATTGGTGATACAGAACATGAGCTGCATAACTCCTCCATACAACAGAAGAGGCCAGAAAAAAAATTCTCAAAGAAAGAAAACAGATGAAAATAGAACTCTGGGATAATCTCAATAGAAACAACATAAGAATCATAGGGGTTCCAGAGACCCAGAAAGAAAACCCTGATGAAGAATCAACAACAGTCAAGGACATCATTACTGAGAAATTCCCATGAAAAGAGTGCATAAAATCATGTTCTGGATGCCCAAAGACTATCATCTAAAAGAGATACAAGGTTTTTGTTTGTTTGTTTTGTTTTTTGGGACCACACCCGTTTGACGCTCAGGGGTTACTCCTGGCTATGCACTTAGAAATCACCCCTGGCTTGAGGGGACCATATGGGACATGGGGGGATCTAACCATGGTCCATCCTAGGCTAGTGCTTGCAAAGCAGATGCCTTACCTCTAGTGCCACCTATCCAGCCAAAGCTAAAAGAGATCCAAAGATAAGCACTTGGAGGCACATAAAAGTCACAATGATGAAAACCACAGATAGGGATAGAATACTGAAAGCAGCATGATCAAAAAGGGAAATTGTATACAAAAATGCATCTTTAAGATTAACAGAAGATTTATAACAAACAACTCTCAAGGCCTAAAGGCAATGGTGAGATATAATGAAAAAACTTTTAAGAACACTCAGATTTCTCTAAACACCCTGTCATGGGCAGTTGTATGTACTCAAGCAATTCTTTATAGTCTTAAAAACTATTAACTACCCTCAAACCTACCTTTGCTGTTAAACCTAAGTGCAGCTATATTAAGGGTTAATATCTCAGGCTCAGTTCATAATGCATGAACTGGAACAAAGTCAAAAAACAACAAACATCAATCTCTGAAATCTGACCTTGCTAGTAGGTCCAGATGGTGGACCACAAAGTACAAAGAATGGTTTCAGACAGATAGCAGAGGAACACACTAAAGGCTGTGCATTGGGTTTTAAAATATAAGATTTATTTTTACTAAACATGCAGTTTGGGGGCCGGAGAGATAGCAGGGAGGTAAGGCATTTGCCTTTCATGCAGGAGGTCATCGGTTCAAATCCCGGCATCCCATATGGTCCCCGTGCCTGCCAGGAGCAATTTCTGAGCCTGGAGCCAGGAATAACCCCTGAGCATTGCCGGGTGTGACCCTCCCCCCCCCCAAAAAAAAAAAACCACAACATGCAGTTTGGCCTATGCATTTGTCTGGTACAGTGTGGTAAGTAACAGTTTTAAAGGTCAATTGTGATGCTTTGCCAAAAATAATTAGTATAAGTATCCTGCTCTGGCCCACAATAGACCAACAAGATTCAAGCTCCTCTGAGTGCTTAATCCTGATCTTATCGCCAATGCCATGCATCCATCTTCCTTAAGGGAACCCCATGATTCCTTTAGTGTCTTTGGCTTACAACATCACCCAGCCAGACTTCCATTCAGGTTTGAGGAAAGGATATACAGCAAAAGAATAAACAACAGCTAAGAAATTTTACAGACTCAAAACCAACCTTAAAAGAAGAGCTGAAGGGTCAACTCTAAGCCAAGGCAGACCTGATAAACACAAAAAAAAAACTCCTACAATAATATGACACTCAATCTCAATACAACCATTGCTCTCAACATCAATGGACTAAATGCACCCATTAAGAGACATACGGTGGCAAAATGGATCAAAATGTGAATCCAACATTCTTCTGCCTGTAAGAAACACAGTTTCTTACATATTACATAGTTAGAACAAACAGACTCAAAATCAAAGACTGGAGGACAATCATTCAAGCAAACAACTCTGTTAAAGAGGCAGGCTGGGGTGACCATACTAATATCAGACAATACAGACATTAAGCTTAAAACGTTTATAAGAAATCGTTATAGGCATTTCTTAATAATCAAGGGATATGTACAACAGGAAGAAACTACATTCCTAAATTTATATGCACCCAATGAAAAGCCAGAAAAATATTTAAGGCAACTGCTGACATATTTGAAGAAATAGACACATAACAACCCAATAATAATGCAAGACTTCAACACCATCCTGTCACCCCTTGACAGGTTAATCAGACTGAAACTCAACAAGTCTACATTGGCTCTGAGGGAAGAAATGTAAGAGAGTGGCTTGGTATATATATAATGTATATGTATATATATGTATGTATTTATGTATGTATGTATGTATGTATGTATAGAGAGAGCCTTTCACCCCCAAAAAGCTGAATATTCATTCTTTGCTAATGTATATGGGTCATTCTCCAAATTAAACCACATGTTGGGCTATAAAACATACATCCATAAAATCAAAAGGATACAAATTGTATCAACTACCTTCTCAGATCATCATGCACTGAAATTATAAGTGAATTACAAACAGACACAGAGAAAGAGCTTTAACATCTGGAAATTAAACAGCTCACTACAGAACAGTGAGTGGGTTAGAGACAAAATTATAGAGTAAATCAGAAGATTCCTGGAAACAAATGAGAATCAAGACATGAATTATCAGAATTTGTGGGATACAGCAAAAGTGGTACTAGCAGAAAATTTATAGCCTTGCAAGCTTTCATCAGGAAGAAAAAAAAAAGCTTATATAAATAACTTAATAGAACAGCTTAAAAAATTAGAAAAGGATCAACAAAAATAACCAAAAGTAGGCATATAGAAGGAAATAACAAAGCTCAAGCAGAAATTAATGAACTGGAAACCAAAAGAAAAAAAATCCAAAAGATCAATAAAAGCAAGAGTTGGTTCTTTGAAAAAAATATTATCTATAAGCCTTTAGCAATACTCACAAAGGAAGAAATAAAAATAAAGTTAATAAACTGAGTTATAAATGAAAAGGGTGGGGCCGGAGAGATAGCACAGCAGCATTTGCCTTGCAAGCAGCCAACTCAGGATCTAAGGTGGTTGGTTCGAATCCTGGTGTTCCTTATGGTCCCCCATGCCTGCCAGTAACTATTTCTGAGCAGATAGCCAAGAGTAACCCCTGAGCATCACCGGGTGTGATCCAAAAACCAAAATAAAAAGAAAAAAAGAAATGAAAAGGGTAGGGAAATTACTACAGGAACTATAAAAATTTAAAGGGTAATGATAAATTACTTTGAGAAACTCTATGCCACAAAATAAGATAACCTGAAAGAAATAGGTAGATTCTTGGACTCCTATAAACTCCCAAGGTTGAACCAGGATGATCTGGTATATCTAAACAGACCCATCACTAGTGAGGAAATTAAAATTTTCTCCAAAATAAAATCCTGGGCCCAGATGCATTCACTAGTGAATTCCTTCAAACCTTTCAACGGACCTACTTTCAATCCTTTGCAGACTCTTCCAGGAAATTGAAGAAACAGAAACACTCCCAAATAGTTTTTATGAAGCTAACATCATCCTGATATCAAAAGCAGACAGATGCCACAAAAAAGAAGAGAGCTACAGAACAATATCCTTAATGAACACAGATGCAAAGATCCTCAACAAAATCCCAGCAAATAGGATCCAATGATTCATCAAGACAGTCATACATGGGCCAGAGAGGTGACACTAGAGGTAAGGCATCAGCCTTGCAAGTGCTAGCCTAGGACGGACTGTGGTTTAATCCCCCAGCGTCCCGTATGATCCCCCCAAGCCAGGGGCAATTTCTGAGTGCATAGCCAGGAGTAACCCCTGAGTGTCAAATGGGTGTGATCCAAAAAAAACAAAATACAAACAAACAAAAAAAGACAGTCATACACCATGACTATGTAGGGTTTATCTTGATATGCAAGGATGGTTTAACATACTCAAAAGTCAGTCAATGTAGTACATCATATCAACAAAAGTAAAACTAAAAACCATATGATCATATCAAAAGATGCAGAGAAGGCATTTGACAATATTCAAAACATATTCATGATAAAAACTCTTAATAAGAGCAGAATTGAAAGAATATTTCTCAATATAGTCAAGGCCATTTATAACATGTCCATAGCAAACATTAAACTCAATGGGTGGGGGGACTAAAAGCCCTTCTTCTAATATCTGGCACAAAATAAGGTTGCCCCTCTCTCCAATTCTATTTAACATAATGCTGAAAGTACTTGCCAGAGCAAGTAGGCAAGACAAAGATATCAAGAGTATCCAGATAGGAAAGGAAGAAATCAAGTTCTCACTGTTTGCAGATAACATGATACTATATTTAAAAAATCATAAAGACTGTACCAAAAAGCTTCTATCAACAATAGGTTTGTATAATAAAGTGGCAGACTACAAAATTAACACTCAAAAATGTATGGCTAAGGAAAATGTGATATATCTACACAATGAAACACTGTATATCTATTAGAAAAAGTGAAGTCATGAATGTTGCTTATAGATGAATGCACAGGGAGAGTATTATGCTAAACAAAATGAGTAAGGAGTGGGATAAACAAAATAATTTCACTCATCACTGGAATATAAGGAAAATAAAAGACAGCATGGGAATGATATCCAGAGACAATAGAGATTAAAATCAGAAGGACCATTCCATGGTAGGTAGCTTGTCACGAAGAGCGAGAAGTGCAGTTAGAACAGAGAAGATCTAATATAGAAAGGACATTCATGGCACCCCTTTACTTGCGTTGTCACAAAAGAAAAGAGGGGAGAAAAAGTGAGTGAAGTCAAATGCCTTCCCCAGAGGCAGAAGGGAGAAAGTGGGTGGTAGGGAAGAGGGCATCAGAGAGGGTGAGAGGGAAACTGTTGACTTTGATGATAAGAAATGTGCACTGGTGAAGGTTTTTCTACATTGTATGACTGTAACTCAATCATGAACAACTTTATCTGTGAAAAAAAAATTGTATTGGGCCGGAGAGATAGCATGGAGGTAAGGCGTTTGCCTTTCATGCAGAAGGTCATTGGTTTGAATCCCAGCATCCCATATGGTCCCCCGAGCCTGCCAGGAGCGATTTCTGAGCATAGAGCCAGGAGTAACCCCTGAGCATTGCCGGGTGTGACCCAAAAACAAAAACAAAAGAAAAAGAAAAAAATTGTATTATCAAAAGCCTTGTCACCATGGTGTTTAAATTTAAAAAACTTGGGCCCGGAGAGATAGCACAGCGGCGTTTGCCTTGCAAGCAGCCAATCCAGGACCAAAGGTGGTTGGTTCGAATCCCAGTGTCCCATATGGTCCCGGTGCCTCCCAGGAGCTATTTCTGAGCAGACAGCCAGGAGTACTGCCGGGTGTGGCCCAAAAACCAAAAAAAAAATAAAAAAATAAAAAACTTTGATCTGATTGATTTTTCTGTGGTAAATCACCAAAGACAGTGACTGCTTCTACAGGCAGCCCCCGGCCCCCCAAGGTTTACAGGCCATAAACACTAACACTAGCTGCTGCCACAGCTTGAACCAACAATGTTGATAAGACAATTAAGCCTTAGGAGAGTTGTCCAGTAATTATTTTACTAGATATTTTGAATAAAAATGAACAAGAAAGTTTATGCTTTCTGTGTTCTTAATTTGTGTAAAATTTTCCATGAAGAAACTGGCTAATACTTAAATTAGCCAGTTTATTGGTCAACAAGCGTTATGTTGATTGGTTGCTGTCAGAGAGGTGGATGATTCAAAGAGAGGATCTTTGACGGGTTACACCTCAATGATTTTAATCTACTCCAGTCTCAAGATTCCTTATTTATTCCCAGATGATATTGTGTAAAATCACCCCATGCGTCATAGCTCTAACCCCAGGTGAACGAGTCTGAATCAGGGTCACATATGAAATAATCCAAAGCAGGCTAAGAGTTAAACACATGTCTGGCAGTATTCTATCTCATAAGAAAAGCCAGCTGCCTGCCAGAACTGCCATTTATATTGAGTACAGAGACCACCCATGGATGGGAAAGTAAGAACAGAATAAAGACAGATAACTCTGGCTATCCTCAGCCATTCTCACCCAGGTTTACAAGTAAGACCATCTCTGTTTTGGGGTAAATCTAAGTTGTAAACAAACATACAAAGGAACCAGGGATGATCTTTGTTTTGGGTAAAATAAGGTGTAACCTAACAATATTGTGTTGTTTAATGTCGAGACCAATTCCTCATTACTCAACAAAGCTGGTAGAATAAGAATGTTCCCTCTAATATTGCTGTCATGCTCGATATTTTGTGGGCTAACTAAACAAGTAGAGAAAGTATTAGCTATAAGATAAATTTCCTGAGTGGGGTATTAGTGCATAGAGAAAGGAAAATGTCATCCAGTCTGGAATTTCAGGAATGATAGTTTTAAAATCAGAGTGAACTAGTCTATGTACCCAGGAGAGGGGGCAAAAGAATGTTTTTTTCATGGAAAAACTCATTTCAAGGTCAAGAATATTGCCCAGCTTAAATTAATCAGATGACTTTGGCTAGTGAAACCATGATTAGAGGGAGCAGAAAAAGGAATGTTAGAGACTGACTAAGGCACTAAGCTGATTTCTTCTGGAGCCAAAATTCCATCTGAAAGAGCTGTTAATGCTAACACACACACACACACACACACACACACACACACACACATTCACTGAAAGGCCAAAGTAGGTTGTCAGCTGCACACAGACTGCTCCAAGAACTGTGCAAAGAAAATACACTTTTTTTTCTTCTTCTCTCCATAGTAACCAAGGTCAACCTGACCTTACAGTCAGTGGACTGTAAGAAATGTCATCTATAACCAAGCCTCATTGTTGGTAAATGTTTTTACACTCTTATTTTTCTCTCCCCCATATTTTCCTCTTAACCCCCTCACCTTACTCAAAGACCCCCAAAACACATAATTTTCACTAACACACTCAGATACACTACTACTTTTGAGCTTTCAAACTCACAAATCTATGATACCATAAAAACACTATTACAGTACTTCAAAAAAAATCACATTATAACCTCAGTCAATAGGCTTTTTTTTTAGTTGCTTCTACTATTTTTATGAGGAAAAGAGAAAATTTAAGATGAAAATCTCACTGGAAATGTTTAAAGTATTTTTAGTCATTTAACTGTTTTGTAGTTAAGCTAACATATTTCCAATAATGTGTTAACAATGTACTTTTACTGTACTTCACTCCCGGAATATAAAGAATACATGTGTATATTCACTCGGCCCTCTAAACATCCCTGAACAATTCAAATAATCACCTATTGCACCCATCATTACCTATTTCAGAAAAAGTCTACATTTCTTCTTTGGTCTTCTCTACAGGCTGTCTTCCCGTCCTCAACAGGTTTCTTCAGCTCAGAGGTCCCCCTGGTCTTCCTACAGATGCTCGTCCTTCTTTCTACTCATCCAAAGTCTTGCCCTTACTTGTAGTGTGGGTAAGAAATGTTGAAGGAGCTCTTTCCTTCCTGGGAGCCGGGAGTCTCTAGCATAGTCTCTGCCATGCCAGAGGCTTTCTTAACCAGGCCGGGGGGGGGGGGGGGGTCGCGTGCAGGAGTAGGACTTGGGTGACCCCAGCACTCCTCT